>NW_011495025.1:2926219-2943998 GCF_000754665.1 Bison bison bison | reverse complement strand
GGGCTGCTGTCTATGGGGTCGCACAGAGTCGGACACGACTGAAGCGACTTAGCAGCAGTAGCAGCAGTAGTGACATTTTATGAAAAGAAATACTAGTTACTGTTCGATTAAAATTAATGCAGAAATACAGATGGACAATCTCAAAAATGACAGAATGGTCTGTTTGTTTCCAAAGAAAACCATGTAATACAACAGTAATCCAAGTCTATGCCCCAAGAGTAAGCTGAAAAAGCTGAAATTGAACGGTTCTATGAAGACCTACAAGACCTTCTAGAACTAACACCCAAAAAAGATGTCCTTTTCACTATAGAAGACTGGAATACAAAAGTAAGAAGTCAAGAAGCACCTGGAGTAACAGGCAAATTTGGCCTTGGAATACGGAGTGAAACAGGACAAAGGCTAATAGAGTTTTGCCAAGCATACTCACTGGTCACAGCAAACACCCTCTTCCAACAACACAAGAGAAGACTCTACATATGGACATCACCAGATAGTCAATACCAAAATCAGATTGATTATATTCTTTGCAGCCAAAGATGGAGAAGCTCTATACAGTCAGCAAAAACAAGACTGGGAGCTGACTGTGCCTCAGATCATGAACTCCTTATTGCCAAATTCAGACTTAAATTGAAGAAAGTAGGGAAAACCACTAGACCATTCAGGTATGACCTAAATCAAATCCCTTATGATTATACAGTGGAAGTAAAAAATAGATTTAAGGGATTAGATCTGATAGACAGAGTACCTGATGAACTATGGACAGAGGTTCATGACATTGTACAGGAGACGGGGATCAAGAACATCCACAAGAAAAAGAAATGCAAAAAAGCAAAATGGCTGTCTGAGGAGGCCTTACAAATAGCTGTGAAGAGAATAGAAGTGAAAAGCAAAGGAGAAAAGGAAAGATATACCCATTTGAATGCAGAGTTCCAAAGAATAGCAAGGAGAGATAAGAAAGCTTTCCTCAGTGATCAGTGCAAAGAAATAGAGGAAAACGATAGAATGAGAAAGATTAGAGATCTCTTCAAGAAAATTAGAGACACCAAGGGAACATTTCATGCAAAGATGGGCACAATAAAGGACAGAAATAGTAGGGACCTAACAGAAGCAGAAGATATTAAGAAGAGGTGGCAAGAATACACAGAAGAACTATACAAAAAAGATCATCATGACCCAGATAATCATGATGGTGTGATCACTCACCTAGAGCTAGACATCCTGGAATGTGAACTCAATGGGCCTTAGGAAACATTACTAGGAACAAAGCTAGTGGAGGTGATGAAATTGCAGTTGAGCTACTTCAAATCCTGAAAGATGATGCTGTGGAAGTGCTGCACTCTGTATGCCAGCAAATTTGGAAAACTCAGCAGTGGCTACAGGACTGGCAAAAGTCAGTGTCAGTTTTCATTCCAATCTCAAAGAAAGGCAATGCCAAAGAATGCTCAAACTATCACACAATTGCACTCATCTCACATGGTAGTAAAGTAATGCTCAAAATTCTCCAAGGTGGGCTTCAACAGTACATGAACCATGAACTTCCAGATGTTCAAGCTGGGTTTACAAAAGGCAGAGGAACCAGAGATCGAATTGCCAATATCCGTTGGATCATAGAAAAAGCAAGGGAGTTTCAGAAAAACATCTATTACTGCTTTATTGATTATGCAAAGCTTTTGACTGTTTGGATCACCAAAAAATGTGGAAAATTCTCTAAGAGATGGGAATACCAGGCCAGCTGGCCTGCCTCTTGAGAAATCTGTATGCAGGTTAGGAAGCAACAGTTTGAACTGGATATAGAACAACAGACTGGTTCCAAATTGGGAAAGGAATATGTCAAGGGTGTATCTTGTCACCCTGCTTATTTAACTTATATGCAGAGTACATCATGAGAAATGCTGGACTGAATGAAGCACAAGCTGGAATCAAGATTCCCAGAAGAAATATAAATAACCTCAGATATGCAGATGACACCACCCTATGGCAGAAAGTGAAGAAGAACTAAAGAACCTCTTGATGAAAGTGAAAGAGGAGAGTGAAAAAGCTGCTTTAAAACTCAACATTCAGAAAACTAAAATCATAGTATCTGGTCCCATCACTTTGTAGCAAATAGATGGGAAAACAATGGAAACAGTGTCAGACTTTATTTCTGTGTGCTCCCAAATCACTGCAATTGGTGACTGCAGTCATGAAATTAAAGGACGCTTGCTCCTTGGAAGAAAAGTTATGACCAAAGTAGACAGCATATTTAAAAGTAGAGACATTACTTTGCCAAATAAGGTCCATCTTGTCAAAGCTATGGTTTTTCCAGTAGTCATGTATGGATGTGCTGCTGCTGCTGCTAAGTTGCTTCAGTCGCGTCTGACTCTGTGCAACCCCATATACGGCAGCCCACCAGGCTCTGCCATCCCTGGGATTCTCCAGGCAAGAACACTGTAGTGGGTTGCCATTGCCTTCTTCAATGCATGAAAATGAAAAGTGAGTGAAGTCACTCAGTCATGTCCTACTCTTTACGACCCCATGGACTGCAGCCTACCAGGCTCCTCTGTCCATGGGATTTTCCAGGCAAGAGTATTAGAATGGGTTGCCATTGCCTTCTCCAATGGGTGTGAGAGTTGGACTATAAAGAAAACTGAGCACTGAAGAATTGATGCTTTTGAACTGTGGTGTTGGAGAAGACTCTTGAGAGTCCCTTGGACTGCAAGGAGATCCAACCAGTCCATCCTAAAGGAGATCAGTCTGGGTGTTCATTGGAAGGACTGATGGTGAAGCTGAAACTCTAATACTTTGGCCACCTGAGGCAAAGACCTGACTCATTGGAAAAGACACTGATGCTGGGAAAGGCTGAAGGCAGGAGGAGAAGGGGATGACAGAGGATGAGATGGTTGAATGGCATCATCGACTCGATGGACATGGATTTGGGTGGATTCTGGGAGTTGGTGATGGACAGGAGGCCTGGCGTGCTGCGGTTCCTGGGGTCGCAAAGAGTCAGACCTGACTGAGCAACTGAACTGAACTGAACTGAACCAGAATTCAGCTTGTATTAATTTTGCAAAGTTACATTGTACCACATTTTTTAGGTGTACAACTTCATCTCTAAGAATGGCAATAGTAATAAAAGGCTAAACATTAAGTTTTAGCAAAATTATAACTATATTACAAGAGTCATAAAATATAGGATGATACTAATTGCCACTGGCAGCACTGATTTGTTTAGCAGGATTTTTAGGTATAGGAGGACATCAAGGAGAAAGATGCAGAGATTTAATATGTGTTGAGAATGATGGGAGAAATTTTATTTTGCTTGGAGGTTAGCTAAGTGAAAAATTTAAAACAGCCATAGCAAGCTCTGGGATAATGTGAAGGACAGGGAATCCTGACATTCTCCAGTCCATGGGGTCACTAAGAGTTGGACACAACTAAGCAATTGAACAATAATACGTATCATTAACTGTGAGAGTCTAGACTCTGCACAAGTTGTTGAGAATATGATAAAAAATAGTAAGCCCCATCCCTAATTCCATGAAACACACAAATTACTGGGGAAGACTAATGTTAATTCAAGTACATAAAAAGGAATTCGTAAGTACACACTAAAATAAATGCTCTTAAGAAAGTGCTCTTAAGAGCATAAAACATTCAGTACAAACCAGTGGGCTCCAAATTTCTATTATATAACTCCAAATAGAATTTTTAAAAATTACATACCTTCTCACACATGTTTAACTTGGCACTTGAATTTATTTATCTTAAATTTTACATAGTTGCAAAAGTTATTTCCCACTTATGGGAAATCTTAGCTAATAAAATACAGTGTCTCTCTATTAAGTCTCTGGGAGAAGGCAATGGCACCCCACTCCAGCACTCTTGCCTGGAAAATCCCATGGATGGAGGAGCCTGGTAGGCTGCAGTCTGGGGTCGCTAAGAGTCGGACACGACTGAGTGACTTCACTTTCCCTTTTCACTTTCATGTATTGGAGAAGAAATGGCAACCCATTCCAGTGTTCTTGCCTGGAGAATCCCAGGGACGGGGGAGCCTGGTGGGCTGCCGTCTATGGGGTCGCACAGAGTCGGACACGACTGAACCGACTTAGCAGCAGCAGCAGCTATTAAGCATGTTTAATGGAATTCAAAAATGATAATAATCTAAACACTTTTCCAATAATCCAAACCAGTTCTTCCTTACCAGTTGAAAGATGTATTCCTTTTCTGTTACTATTTGAATTGATATTTCCATTCCATGACATTTAAATATTTTTATCAAATATAACACATTTTTTGCTTATCATACTTATCTATGCTTACATATGAAAACTTTAGAATCTGTTTTCCCATACTCACAAGATGCTCAGTACTTAAAAATATTTTCTTTGCTGATTTATCAATTCAATTAGTTTTTATGCAATTATATCATAAATTTAGAGAAATAATTGTAAATTGAAAGTTTATTTGAAATACATCTCATGAAATTGAACATGATCATATTTTTCCATATATTTAATGAAAGAAAAAACATGTAAAGCTACAAATGAATTGATCATGTAGCTAGAAAATTATTACTAGAGAAAAATGAGTATTTTTATGAATAAATAGTATAAATGTGGACTCAAATTAGAATATTTTATGGTTGGTTTGTGTAGAACTGAAAAATACTTCTTTGTATAAGAAGTCCTAAATCTGAAAAAGAAAAAAGAAAAAAACATAAAACTTTTGTTGATGGACTTTACCTGATAATCTTGATGAATATTCTAATTCTAAAAAACCTCTGGCAATATTCAAAAGATTTCATATTATTAATCTATACTTCTGGCTTTTCTCTGATAATCTTCCCACTGTACCATTTCATGACAAACCCTAGAGACGAGTATTAAGGATTGCTGCAATGTTTTATTTTTTAATTTTAATTATGTGAAAAAAATGTGTTCAATATTCCTTACCTATTTTTTTTTTTTTTACTTGTTCAGTAATTCTGGTCTCTTGGCTTTGCACTCTGTTGTGCTTCTCTGTCAAGAACAATGCATTTTTGGATGATGTGGGAGAGTGAGAAGGAGTAGAAGAAGTTAAGTAGGTAAAGAAAAGCTATTTGGCATGGTTCATACCACCAATTCTTTATATCTGCATTTCTAATATAAAAACAGTACAGAAAGACAATAGTTCCTGTGTCAGATTTTACCCTCAACAAAAATATCTTTAAGAAAAAAGTACAAGAAGTTCAAAAGTTTCTTTATCTGTTAGAGAAACTCTCCCCTTTTATTTAGGACCCAGGAGGTTTCCAGGCTTCTCTGGTGGCTCAGTTGGTTAAGAATCTGCCTGCAATGCAGAAGATCTTGGCTCAGTCCCTGGGTTGGGAAGATCTCCTGGAGGAGGGCATGGCAGCCCACTCCAGTATTCTTGATTGGAGAATCCCCACAGACAGAGGAGCCTGGTGGGCTGCAGTCAGTCCATGGGGTCACAGAGTCACACAACTGAACGAATAAGCACAGCACACAGCGCAGAAGGTTTTCAGCCCCAGGACAGTGCAGCATAACAAGAGCTGAGGGGTGCGTATGTGTCCGTGCAAACATGCACAGGTGCCCGTGCATTCACACGCATGGGTGGGTAGAGAGAGGTAGGGATTCAGTTTTGGAAAGTATGTTGAATGAATTTAGGTACTCAAGTGGTTTCTTATTACTCTCCTAACATAGTTTACTTATGAATTTGAAGCTCCACAAATGGATACCCCTAAAAGGATCTATGTTCAAACTGTTTTCTGGAAAGTAATCAAGTGTAAAGGTCACTGACCTAGGCAGAAAGTGATACCAGATCTGAGGTTTAATCTTTCTTATGTTATTACATCATCTAAAATACTGGTTTGGTATAAATGTTTGTATAAATGATCATGTGCTCATTATAGTGGGCTTTTTAAATTACTTGTTATCAGTCAACATTTGATTATGTCATTTAACTTTGAAATGATACATCAAGGTTAATTTTTTAAACCCTGTTCAAATTACAGAATCCATTCTGACATTGTCATTCAGAACACTGAAGTTAAACTTGGGATGTTCCTTTTGCCATAAATCATTATATGTTGTAGTATCTGAAAGCTACCAGGAAAAGAACATATTGTCCAGGGTTTAGAAATGGGCAAAAAAGATTACTGGATGTTCTTTTCAGGGCTCAGCATTTCTACAGGACTCTTCTGGGTTTACATGGTGAGAGAGGGGTGGGAAGGGAGTGGTATCTCTCATTGTCTTTCTAGCAAATAGGCTATTTTGCACCTTTATACAGATAGAAGCCAGTTTGTGGAAAATTTATAATAATTCAGGGATTCCTGTTCATAGTAACACAAGTAAATCATCTGCAGTAGAGATACATTTGTTTCTGCCTGATAAAAAAGTTCACCTCAACACAAACGTTTATTTACTTCATAGAAAGTATCTGATTTTTTCCTATTAACAATTTCATTTCCACATTCCTGATGGCCCATGTATACAAATTCTTTGAATTGGTCCTAGCATTTGTTTCAGTTAACTTGGGCTGCCATGCCAAATAACATAGAGTGGGTGACCTAAACCACAGACATTTATTTCTTATGGTTCTAGAAGCTAACGATCCCAGATCAGGATACCAATAGGATTGTGTTCTTGGTGAGGGCTGTCTTTCTGATTATGTGTTCGTATGGCCTTTTCTTAGTGTATTCAAGGAGAGAGAGGGGATATCTCATCTCTCTCTCTTTTTTTTTTTTTTTTTAAAGGATATGTGCTTCCACGCTAAGTTGCTTCAGTCGGGTCAATTCTGTGTGACCTTAAGGACTGTAGCCCACCGGGCTCCTCTGTCCATGGGATTCTCCAGGCAAGAATACTGGAGTGGGTTGCCATGCCCCCCTCCAGGGGATCTTCTGGACCCAAGGATGAAACCCACATCTCTTACATCTCCTGCACTGGCAGTGGATTCTTTTTCTGGGAAGCCCCCTTTTTAAGGATATTAATCCCATAACGGGTGTGCCACCCTTCCAATCTCATCTAAACCTAATTTCTTCCCAAAGGTCCCACCTCCAATACTGTTACCTTGGGATTAAGGCCCTGACAAAAAAAAGGGCAAAAACATTTAGTCCATTTTATTGGTTACTTCATTATTTGGTTACTTATTGGTTACTTCAATACAAAATCTTATTAGTTACTTCATTAATTAATGTGTCAAATGAAATATTTGATAACTTTGACATTTTAAGTTTGCTTTAGAGTAAAATTTTGGTTTTGCTTTGTTTTTAATTTCCTTTTTTATTTTTCTCTGTGCTGCATCTTTGTTGCTTTTCATGGACTTTCTCTGATTGTGGTGACCAGGGCAAATTTTCCATTGCAGTGCCTGGGCTTCTCACTGTGGTGGCTTCTCTTGTTGAGGAGCACAGGCTCGGGTGCGCAGGCTTCAGTAGCTGTGGCACATGGGCTCGGTAGTTGTAGCACACAGGCTTAGCTGCTCATTGGCATGTAGAATCCTCCTGGACCAGGGATCAAACCCTTCTCCCCTGCATTGAGAGGCAGATTCTTGTCCTCTGCACCACCAGGGAAGTTCTCATTTTTTAGTTTTTTAAGAATTTGACAGAACAGAATATTAGGGAACAAGCACTAATTATTATGCTGTGGAATTGTGTATCAAAATAGTAACGATGAGGTCTTAAAATGTATTAATCATGGACTACTATTCTTAAAAAAAGCAATTACGGCCAACTTACTAAGTAGCCTCAGTGTTACGTACATTCTTTCATTACCCTCCCTTGCTGCATTTCCCATATACAGTCCTATATCCTTTTTTCTTTTATAAACTAACTTGATAAAATGACAAATAGATATTCACATCCATTTATTTCTCAAGCCACCACAGTCAGGTTTCTGTCTCTACCCACCACTGCATCACTGTAACCACTTTGGCAAAAGACACTAATGACTTTCTAATTGCCAAATCTGAGTAATTTATGGTTTTAGTATTGCTGACTACCTCAGAGTTTTTTTGATGCTTTTAAGAACTCCATTCTTGAGAAAACTTTCTTCCTGGCTTCCTTGGACCCTTTCTCTTTTTTGCATTTGTTCCTTAACTTTTCCTTGAATCTCTAACTTGGCTCCTCATGCTCTGCTCACTTGGCTTCAGTTCCTACTTACAAGGCTGGTACATCCAAGATTTCAAAACCACTTTGGACTTGTCTGTTATAATGATGGCACTTGCTGAATTACACCTTTCTCTGATGCGCCTTTACAATGTAACCTTGTTGCTTCATCACCCCCTTGAGTTCTGCTGGCCTTGTGATTTGCTTAGACAAGTAAAATGTGGCAGGTGTGATATTGCACAGAATCTTAGGAGACATTGCAGCTCGAACTCTTGTCTCTTGGCATGTAAGGAAGCTGGTGTGAAGGATGCAAAGCCACACGGAAGTGATAAAACAGTCCAAGTTCCCAGATCTCTGACCAAGGCCACTTTGTTGCTTCCACTTCAGCCAGACTGCCAGCCGGCAGCTGCATGCAGCTACTTGAGTGAGTCCAGGTGAGACAAGCGGAAAAAACTGCTTAGCCAACCCACAGAACTGTGAGAAATAGTAAGTCGTTTTTGTTATAAGCCACCGCATTTGAAGTAGTTATGTGGCAGTAGATATTTGGTACAGTTATATTATGAAATCCCCAAATCTTTCTCTTTTCTCCATATACAGTTGTCTACTGGAGAATTCCCGGATGTTCTAGAAATATTTCAATAACATCTTCAAAACTGAATTAATTATATTGTAGCTTTTCCTTTCCACTTCTAAATTAATGCCTATTCCCCCTGTGATTTCTTCTGTGTTTGTGAAAGACACTTCCACACACCCAGTTATCAGAGAAAGCAATAGAGAGAATTTCTACATTCTTTTCACCTACCATGTTTTAGCTTCTTACCGGTTGACTAGGTCAACTGATTCTACCTTCCTAACTTCTCCTTAATCTCTGTTCTCTTCTCCACTTTCATTTCTTTGACTTAGTTCCTGCTTCACGTCTTCCTTTGGACTTTGCAGTGCTCTTCTGATGGTCTTTCTTGCTGTTATCTGTGGAAGCATAATTATTTGTACTATTGCAAGATTACATTTCTAAAATGCAAAGTACATATGGTCACTTAATTGACTAAAACATCAAAGTTTGACTTAATGACTCACCATTGCCTACAAAATTAAGTCTAACCTCTTCATCAAGGCAAAGAAGGCTATCTCTGATCTACCCCAGACTAACTCCCTCACTTCCTGCCTCCACCTTACACTCTACTGAAGCTCTACTGAACTTCCCAACACACTGATATAGACTTTCTCACTGTATCTACTCACGTTCTTTGCTTTTCCTAAACTATTCTCTCCTCTCTTCACTGCCTTCAAAAACTCTCAGGGTAAATTGGCATTTCTTCTTTTATTTTTTGTTTTTTAATCTGCATTATACTCGATATCAATGTTTATTGTAGGATTAATTGTCTTACCTGGTTTTCAAATGTCTGTACATATCTATTTCCCTGTATTTTAGTTAAAATTCCCCTAGGAGCAGAGATCCCTGAAGACAGTGATTCAAATGCAGTTAAGTGGTTTGGCTGATAAACCTAGGATACTGTTGTCGAGGAGGGGGAGAGTGAGACAGTCAGTAACAGCCAGTAAAAAATGAATATCAAGCCAGATACCACAGTGGGCAACTGGAGCTTAATCTTATAGGAAAAGTCTGAAAAATGGTAGAACACAAGCCTCAGAATTTCCTCACCTAAAAAGTCAGGAAACTATGGTATTTATTCACAAGCTTGAGTCCTTATTAGATGGGACTGTGTGTGTGTGTGTGTATGTATGTGTCTGTGTGAGTCTCTGTGTGTATGTACTCATTCCTCCGGTCTGTTCTGAGCCAGAGGCAGAGGAATCTTCTAAGACTGTTGTTATGGCCCTCAGGAAAAGGGATGAGGATGAAAGGTAGCCCATACGTTGAAATGATATGGTCTCAGAGATAATAGAGAATGCTGTACACTATCATAAACTCCTTTCAGGCAGAAATAATGCCACATTAGACATTTTACTTCCAGTGCCAAACCTAGTCATTTACTGGCAGTATATTGAGACCAAATATACTTTGTGAATGAGTAAGTTATAAAGTAAAAAATCTGTGTGGTGTCGCAGCAGCTTACACTGGCACTTACTGAGTATATTTCATATGCCAGAAACAACTCTATGTTTTTTTCTTAGCTCTATATTCTTTATCAATGCATTGAACTGAATTGAAGCAATAATAAACAATTTGGATTCTTTTTGTTTGTGGAAACTCGATGAAAAAACCACACACCAGTGAACCAATCAACTTGATCAGTAATAATTAATTTTCAAAGAATAGAGTTCAATCAACATTTCATTGAGCAGTACAGTAAGCCCAGGCTCTTTCAGTTAATGCACCTTATGAGTGGTGTAGCATAGAAGTTTAGAGAGTGGACTCAGTGCCAGACTGTCTTAATTCAGTTGTTGGATTTGCCACTTATCAGCTGTGTGACCTTGACCAAATTATCTTACATCCTGTTCTTTGAAAAAAGCATAATAGTAGTTTTTAAATGACAAGGTTCTTAATGTCTTATAAATTACCAAATCAAAGAAAATAGAACAATTCCTGGTACGTTGTAAGGACACTGTAAATGTTGTTACTCTTAGTGTTTCTTACGGGAGAGTGAATTTACTGTCAAAGACTCTGAGATTATCGTTCTGTGTTCTGTGTATATAACAACAGGCAAGAACTGTGTTATGTCTTCTTAGGTATGCATATTCAACTTTTAGCATCAACAGCACAAGATATCATATATAACGAAAATAACAGGGTAATTCCTATGGAGTTTCCTCTAAATAGCTGTACACCAAAAGGCAGTCTTCATATTAGGAAAAAGACCTTAGGCTGTGTTATATTTTTCTGTTATGATTAAGCACAAGCATACCTAACTAAAGCAGTGGCCCTGGGCCGTGTACTTTTCAGTGTTCCAAACCTGCAGTTCTTAGTGGGAAGTTAGAGTAAAAGGGAAGTAGCTGGCATGTGGGTAAACAAATGATCTTCTACCAGGCAGTGCTAGAGAAACCTGAGAAACACAAGAGGGAGGAGGAGAATCAAGGATTGGGTTTCATAGGTCAGTGTTTCTTATTGCTCCTTTATGACATTTCTTCTTTACTCCCTTTTCCACAAGGAATACTACATTTTTATATTTTAGCCCATTTCATTTCTATAAAAACATTCCATGAGAGAATGTCAAAGATAGTTCACTCTGTAGTCCCAGCTAGACTGTCACATACAATTTAAAGTGTTATCTTTGCTTGGAAAACAAGAGCATATGTGAATTGGTAATAGGCTCTTAATGAACACAGAGGTTTCCTTTCAAAAATTTTTCTTCCGTTTCTAGAAGATAGGCGCATTATTCTTTCGAGAATATAGCTAAATCAGTCTGAGAATAATGATAAAAGCAGGGTTCATTTTGTGTTTAACTTACTCTGCCTCCAAGGTAGTATTCTATTCTATGTAGCATTCTTCACGTAAATGTTATGCATTATCTGATTTTATTTTTTCCACTTTAAAAAAATTTATTCAGAAGCCAATCTCCTCTGTTGTCACGTTTTATAGTAAAAACAAATTCAAGAGGTGATTGAACGTGTGACTGGTGGGATCCTACAGTCATCTTCCTGGAAGTCATGAAATTTCTAAAAAGCATCTGCTACCTGCATGGCATATTCCCTCTGGCCAAGACCACACATGACATCTCTTTATCTTTATCTCTTAGTGAAATTTTTTAATCAAAAATAAAGAACTTCAGGGGCAACATGCACAATGACAAACTTGAGAAAGCAGAGATTTCAAATCTAGAGCAGAGCCTGAAACATAGTAAGGACTCAAGGACTTAATAAATGATAGAAGAATACCACTAATAATGTTTGAAGTTGTGGAAGTAAACATCATTCACAAAATTATGCCATGGAGAACAACAAAGATCATCAATCTCAGTTATTCTGTTTCTTCTCTAAAGAAGTGACATACACAATTCTAAGAAAACTAATTACTGAGTTCCTGGGAAATACTGGAACCTTCACTGAAGTTCCCATTTGAGCCTCATACAATCTTATTTGGTTAGTATTATGTGCATATTAAAGGCTTCCCTGATAGCTCACTTGGTAAAGAATCCACCTGCCATGCAGGAGACCCCAGTTTGATTCTTGGGTCGGGAAGATCTGGAGAAGGGATAGGCTCCCACCCCAGTATTCTAGGGCCTCCCTTGTGGCTCAGCTGGTAAAGAATCCACCTGCAATGTGGGAGACCTGCGTTCGATCCCTGGGTTCAATACCTGGAAGATCCCCTGGAGAAGGGAAAGGCTACCCACTCCAGTATTCTGGCTTGGAGAACTTATAGTCCATGGGGTCACAAAGAGCCAGACATGAGTGAGCGACTTTCACTTTCACCTGAATTTTACTCATAATTGAGTATGAAGAATCTTTCTCTGTCCCCTGGTCATACTATTAGTAACTGCATAAACACAATTTTAAACTGAGAAATTGCCCCCAAACTGTTTCCCAATATCTTGTTATCTCTTCTGATTCAGCAAGTAATTAAAAATTTTTATGATAGTATTCCAAATAATTTTTAATGGAAAAATATTAGAAAACAATTAAACTTTACAGTTTTGCAAATTATTCTGTTTTATCCTGAAGTTAGAATGTGAAATGTAAATATCCTCAGCTAGTTTGAGGACGAAACAATTCCCTACTGAGGTATCAGGGATTCTTTCTTTGTTTCTTTAATATATTGAAGCTATGGTGGTGCTCTTGATACCCCCAGCAGGGCCCTGTGGGCTCCTGTACCCACAGTTTTGTTAGTTTGTTTGGCATCACTGTGTGTCAGGCACATGAGCTTGTGCTAATACTGTCACATCAGATTTCAAGGATCTTCCTAACAGAAGGCCCTATAAATGCCCCTGACCTCAAAGAAGCAACCATGAGCAGTGGCATGAAGGAAGATCTTAATTTCCTGCCCATGAATTGAACCTGGGTAGCCTGGATGAAAACTAGTAATCCTAGTCAACAAACAAGCAAGGGCTAGAGGTTAGAAGCTGTTTTTCCCTGGATCCTTGCCCCCAGTGAAAAATGCATTTATCATGGAGGCAGAAACTAGAAATGCAGATACCATTTATTATTAGAGACATAGCATAACAAGTGGTATAGCACACAGAGAAACAGTTTGTTTAGTTGAGATAGAAGCAAGGCAGAGAGACATACCCAGAGAGGAAGGCTGTTGGTGTCCCCCTAGTGAGGAGAAGCACAGTAAAGAAGCATTTAAGTCATTTATCTACATAGGTCAGTTCTTCCGGCTGGTCTTTGTCTTCCTTCAGGCCAATTATCTGGTTTCTTTCCCCACACCTGACCTACCCTGGAACCCTCCCCTGGGATGTGCCCTCAGCCAAGATGGATCTTGAAGTGAAGCCTTCAAGGAGGAGCAGGACTTATTGTGGCCTGCCATTATCCTTTGACTTTTGACCCACAAGGAGCCCTTCTGAATATATGTAGTGTCTCCCTGTCCCAAAAGAGGGGGGATGGAGATCCCTTAATCCTTTACTCAAAAAGGTTTTTCCCCTTGCCATGGACTGTTATCTTAAGATACATACAAGAGGCAAACACTTGCTACTTACCCTGTTTCTCTTGTTACTTCCATTTTGGAGGGCAAACAGGAGGCTGATTGTAAATGTCTAACCTGGAGCCCAGCTATTTCTTATGTCACCCCCAGGGAGTGGGCCATATAGGATGACCAGTGGCTCAGCAGTGGTGGACTTTGAAGGTACCAGTAGGACAGCTGTATGTTTAACTTTCTGTCTATAAAAATTCTGCTTCTTTAAAAATACTGTCAAACTTTCTCCTATGGAATGAGGACCATTTCATTTAGTTTCAAAACATCTGCCCATGGTCCAAATGGAGCAAAGCCCTTCAGGTGCTTTGATTTCACCCAAGATTTCACTAGCCACTGCCAATCTGCCTCCAATTATTTCACTTGTATGACTAAAGTCTCCTTTTCAAGTCTCTGAATAAAATATGCTGCTGGTCTTTTTAGGCCACCACTCGGCAAAAAACATCTGCTTCTTAGTGATCTCAGTGGTTCTAACTATTGCTCTTGCCCTGTTTTGAAGATGGCTGGGGTTCCTTCCAATGGTTGCAAGCTACCAAGACCAACATTTACTCAAAAGTTCTTTTACAAGTTTTTTTTTTCCCCCCCTTACAAAACTTGCTTTCTATTTGAACTTTAGTCAGTGCTCAGATTTGATATGTACACACCCTCTGCTTTACAATTTGGAGGGGTGATGTTTAATTTTTGATATATTAATTCTGAGATATTGATTATTAATGGAAGTAATTAGTCATTCTGGTCAAATTGGCAGTTGAATGTGTTGACTAAAAACATATTCAAACCAAGAACTTGAGAGTTACGTTTTATTTGGTGCAAATTTTTAGGACCTTGGGCCTAGAAAGCAGCATCTCAAGTAATCCTGATTGAACCACTTGGAGTAAGTGATGTGGGAGCTAGAATATATAGAAGTTTTGCAGCAAAGAGTAGGTAGAAGAAACAGAATATTGCAGAGAAGCCAATTCTGATTCCGTGCTGGGAACTGTTTCTTTGACTGCTTTTTATTCCTTTTGTTTACAATCATAAATAATGACCTGCCTCAAAGGACCCTGCCCCTCTGCTTGACTGGAAACTGAAGTGCCTTTATTCAGCTCATAGAGAGATGATCTGACCCTGCCCACCCGTGAATAGAAGAGATAAACCACCCCTTCCAAAGGCTGTCCCTTCCTGGACATGTTTTCCAAGACTGAAGATCCTTTTTACTTACTCACTGTCTCTCCCTCTCTATTCTGCCTTTTAACTTTAGTTCCTTATTGCCTCTCTCTCTCTCTCAGACTCTATAAAATAACCTGGCATCCAGTCTCCAACAAGATGGTTACTTCTGAGACATTAGTCTGCCATCTTCTCGGTCAGCCGGCTTCCAAATAAAGTCATATTCTTTGCCTCAGTGCCTCATCTCTCAGATTCATTGCCTTGTTGTGCAGCAAGCAGAGCTAGTTTGGACTTGGTAACAAAAAGATTACTGTTAATCAAGGAAAGCTTAGCTATCTCAAGTTAAGGAATTTAGTACTTTTCCATGCAAAGGAAGAAGCAAGAGCCTGGGATCACTGAAATCATCCTTTTGATATGCACCTCAGTTATATGGGATCATTATCCTCTGTTTTCAAATCATGGGTTTCCTGAGGGCTCACCATAGGGGAGTGGCTGCAGTCTAATGACTACTGCTGCTGCTGCTGCTGCTAAGTCGCTTCAGTCGTGTCCAACTCTGTGCGACCCCATAGACGGCAGCCCACCAGGCTCCCCCGCCCCTGGGATTCTCCAGGCAAGAACACTAGAGTGGGTTGCCATTTCCTTCTCCAGTGTATGAAAGTGGGAAGTGAAAGTGAAGTCGCTCAGTTGTGTCCGACTCTTTGCAACCCCATGGACTGCAGCCCACCAGGCTCCTCCATCCATGGGATTTTCCAGGCAAAAGTACTGGAGTGGGGTGCCATTGCCTTCTCCTCTAATGACTACTAGATGGTAGATATTCTTTTCCTTCCTGAGTTCCCTCAGGGCTCACCAGCTCCCCTTGGTGGTGGCTACAATCACTGATGACTGTAACCCTCTTTGTTTGCTGATATGGCAGACAATATTGCATTTCTCAAATATATATAAAAGTCTGGAATCAGGATAGAACTCTGGCCTGAAGATCTATGTTTGGGACACATCACTAGACTGATAATACTGAAAGCCAACTTTTCTCTCTGCTAGGCTATTTCCCCCTTACAATTTATAACTATTAAAATACAACATACTATCTTTATAGAAGTAGCTAAATTACATTTCGTTCTACTTTTTCCTTTTGCATTTTTGTCTCTTTCTGCCAGAATAGACTAACCATGCAGTGATTTTTGTTTGTTTTATTCTCTGCTAAAACCTCATCTTCTAGGGGAGTGTATCACACGTAGTTGCTGCCAATAAATGTTTCCAGCCATAGCAAACCCCTTAAATTTCTTAGACTGAAATTCTTAAAAAGTTTTCCACATGTTTGTCCTTATACCTACAGTCTCTGGGTCCCTGATCCAGAGCTATTTTCATCTGGGTCTTCTCTGACCTCATTTCCTGGGGTTCAGATGCAGGATGATTCCTTGGAATCAACAATTTTCTTCTAGTTCCATTTTCTACCATACACCCTGTGAATTTAAAATGCAATCATTTGTGCTCTTCTGGGTATGTTTTGGAGTTACGGATTTAGTCTTTTGAAAAGCAATAAGAAAATATATTTCTACACACAGTTATTATAGATCATCTAGACTTATTTAAATTATCTAAAATTAAGTGCCATATTACTAAGGCAGAGAAATAAAAGAAAATATTCTGGAGTACTGTCTCTTCTTTTTAAACAGCTTGCGAAGAAGCTTGTTCATCTCTGGCTCACTAGAGTGCAGTATTTGTTTAAATGAATTGTAAATGCACACTTTCTTTATACCAGCTGACAAGCAAAGACTTGTAAAAATGAAGGAGTTTCCACATTTAGAAATGAATTACTTGTTTTCTTAAAACCAAGAAAGCACAGTTCTCCATTCTTACCTTTGGCCCACCTTTACTGTACAGTTGATCTCTATTGCTTAGTAAATTTGCCTTCTAGAGAGATAGTAGTTAAGCTCAGTCTATACTAAAAGCTTCCCTTGTAGCTCAGTTGGTGAAGAACATGCCTGCCATGCAGGAGACCTGGGTTTGATTCCTGGAGGAGGAAATGGCAACCCACTCCAGTATTCGTGCCTGGAGAATCAAATGGACAGAGGAGCCTGGCAGGCTATAGTCCATGGGGTTGCAGGAGTCGGACAGGACTTAGCAGACTAAACCACCAGGATACTAAAATCAAGGTCAGTTTTCCACTGTTAATTCTCATGAAAGTGAAAGATTAAATTGTTGTGTAGTCATGGTTTTTAGAGACTTGACAGACCAAAAACAAAACAAATAAATTGAGTCAGAAAATTCAAAGCAAGCTTTGGAACCGTAATTTTCTTACTTTGTCTTACATCTTAGAATTAGTTTCATTCCTAACCTCTTCCTTTGTTATTTTTATAGGTCAGTCCCTGAAAGGTAAATTAATTCAATCTGGGACACTGAACTAGTTAGTAGCACAGTGGCTGCACTTGATTTCTGTTCCATAAATATTTCCACTCTAAATAGGCTTTTTCACTCTAGGTCCAAAAAGGAAGTTATTACAATAACAGCTTAGAATTTTTTCTTGGTACTTTTATTCTGATTTCTGTTTTGGTGAATTGTGTCATTATTAATATTAATTATGAGAGAGGGTCTACAATTTGACATGATTTGAGAACTTATAGCTTTAGTGATCAAATTTTAGTTCATGACCTGCATTTGACAAAAGAAATTGCTTTTACAGGCTCAATGCCCCTACTATGTGGGAGATAGAAATTACAAGAAAGGTGCTGATTACAATTTGACCTAAAGAATCAGGGATTTCTTAAAAAGCAAATGTACTCAATAGCAATGGTTTTGCTTCATTATTTGTAGTTGTTCTATTTGAAGTCAGTTAACTTATTTCCTATATTCATGAAATACTTTCCATTTTAAATCTTCATTTTTATTGGGAAATAGATCCAGTTAGCTTTCAGCTATAGTTTGGTTTTTCTTTTTATGTGTATGTCTGTGTGTGTATATATATAAATACACACACATAT
>NW_011495025.1:2911877-2926119 GCF_000754665.1 Bison bison bison | reverse complement strand
ATATATGTGTGTGTGTGTGTGTGTGTGTGTGTATATATATATATATATATATAAAGATTTTTATTTATTTATTTGGGTTTTCCAGGCCTTAGTTGAGGCATGTTGGGTCTTAGTTTTCTCACCGGGATCTAACCTGGGCCCCCTGCATTGGAAGCTCAGAGTCTTAGACACTGGACCACCAGGGAAGTCCCTCTTTTTTTCTATATTTTTAAATAAAATCATGAGTGTACTTATTTTTCAAGCATGCTATATTCCCTCCTAGAGTAGACAGAACCTCAGAGCATGAATGCTCTCCCAGCTGACTTATCTTACAGACTTCAGATCTCAACATGTTTATCACTTCCTCTGAGAAGCCTTCCAAGATCTCCCTGACCAGTCCAATTCTCATTTAACTCTGTTTATCACATCATATGTTTCAATAGGAATTAATTTACTTTACAAGTACAACTTTTTTCTTATTTGATTAATATGTTGGTCTCCCTTTCAAAAATGAAATTTCCCTAAGGACAGGAAGCATGAACTTTTGCTCACTATTTTATCTTTAGTATTATTGGATAAATCAAGGAGGATTCAAAATAGGTGCTGAATGAATATTGGATGAATGAATGAATGATTCAAAATGCTGCTAAATACAGAATCATTTATAGCAAAAACAATGCTTTCCCAAAGTTGTTTTGCCTTTAGCAGGGTTACAAATCTACTGAACTATATTGATATTAGCAAAGAAAAATGTATCTTTTATTTTTATTTTCTTATAAATAATCTGATATTCTTCATTAATTTCTCATCTGACAGATTTACCTCTGGGTTGACATTGGTGGCTCAATTCAATTCTTTCTTATAAACTCACTCCAATTCAGTAACTTTAGATATCCGAGTTTGTGTGGATTGCAGCCCTTTCCCATCTCCTCCATAAGCTGGAGTTCAAGTGTTTGTTATAAGATAATATGAGTTCAAAAAGAACATGTGACATTTTGTGAAGAATTTATTAATAAAATTATTATTTCCAAAGCAATTCCTATATAAATTTACTCTAAATTCCTAAAGGTTAGGGAGGGCATTTCTTATTCTTACTTTTGTTTATCTATAATCTATGACAGTGGCTAGCTCATATATGCTCAATAAAAATTGCATTATAAGAATGCATGTGTGCATGCTCAGTGGCTTCAGTCGTGTCCAACTCTTTGTGATGCTATGGACTGTAGCCTGCCAAGCTCCTCTGTCCAAGGGATTCTCCAGGCAATAAGACTGAAGTGGGTTACCATGCCCTCTTTCAAGGGATCTTTCTGACCCAGGGATCGAACCTGCATCTCCTTCAGCTACTGCACTGCAAGTCAATTCTTTACCACTGAGCCACAGGGGAAGCCCCTTTATATGCATGATTCAAAAACATATAAATCCAAAGACATGAATATTTGTCTAAGTATCTGCAGAAAATTATATGTATAGCCATTATTCAGAGTATGTTTTCTGTGTATGTGTCTGCTTTGATTTAATAAATAGTTCTCAAAACATTTCTGATAGCTTGAGTATATATGGAGCCTAGTAAACATGTCAAATGAATTTTTAAAAACTCAAGGTAGTAGCTCAGATGGCTAATCTCATTTCATTTTACAAGAAACAAAGAGCTCCTTGATCAATTACACTGCAAAGATAGAAATGGAAGTAGGGGTTGTTAAGAAGTTAAATTTAAAACAGGCTTTTAGCATCTTATCAGAAAAAAAAAAAAGAATGGCAATTAAATGTTTCTATTTTCTCTTTTAACATATACAGATATCAAGATAGAGAGCAAAGATTAGATTTTATTGAGAAAACTGGGGTTAGTACCAGTAGTGAATGGCCAAATCTGTAAAAGATGAATACCCATTGGACTTGATAGGCACTGGAGGACTAGACCCAGCTGTAATCAACAGGAAAAAATCCAACCAGGCTAGAAGGGCAAGGTAGCTGGCCACCACGAGAACAGGTGTTTGGTGACAGTCCAGGTTGCCTTTTCAATGCAGATAAGCAGATGGTCTCTGTTATGAATAAGTGAAGAGCAATGGTTCTTAAGCTTTAGTGTGCACCACCCAAAAAACATTAAAATGTAGATTCACAGGTCTCATTCTTAGAGATTATGATCCTGTAGGTTTAGGTTATACCAAGGACTCTGTATTTTTAGCCTGCACGGAAGGAAATTCTGATGCCCCAACCACTTTTTCCAAAACAATTATGGTTTAAGAAACATGAATCTTTTTTGCCCACATATATTGAATGTTTGCTAATGTTTTATACACATAATGACATTGTTGGGGAGGAGGGAATTTCCCTCCTCTACAACTCAGGAGTTCTTGTGGCAGGACTAATAATAAAATTGACAGAAGGCAGATTAACAAGGGGAAAAGGAATGCATTTTATTTCTCGCACATGGAGATCTCATAGAAACAAGACTTAAGAAGTGTCCAAATCAAGCAGCTTTTATACTTTTTACACCAAAAATACATTTATGAGAAATTAACAGGATAAAAAATGTTTTGGGTACACAATTAGTGAAACATCTAAACAGTTTGGGCATGGGATAGTAAATTAAAGTAACAAGTCTTGTCTATATCTTGTCGTGTGGAAAAAGTGCACAACATCAGAGTTGTGAGTGAAGTTTTATTTGGGACAAAATGGGAACTATAGTCTGAGAGAGAGTATCTCAGATACCTCTGAGAAACTGCTCTGAAGAGGTCAGGAGGAAGGTCAGGATTATATATGATTTTAGTGAAGTGAAGTGAAGCTCAGTCGTGTCCGACTCTTTGTAACCCCATGGACTGTAGCTTACAAGGCTCCTCTGTCCATGGAATTTTCCAGGCAGGAGTACTGGAGTGGGTTGCTATTTCCTGCTCTATTTCTTTGCTGCTAACCACGAGGAACAGATGAAACTTTTCTAGACATGAGAAGATGCAGTAAATTGGACTCATAAGATGTATTTCTGAGAATATCTAACTATCTGAAGGCCTGTTCTGCCAGTTTTACCTAGAGCATGGAGTACTTATTTTCTGATCTTCACCCTGAACTCCTTTCAGGGTATATTGAAACTCAGTGACTGTATTGGCTAGGGACCTAATTCTTGTAGAGGCCAACAGCAGGTATCGGTTTAGTTGGCAGTAGGCTTATCCATGAATTCTCTATCTCTAGACGTAAGTGTGTCCTTGTACCTTCAGATGCAGGGAGTGTACCTTTCACATGAGAGATTTATTTCCTGCTTTCAAGGAGACAGAGGGGAGGGTCAGAGTGACCCTCTTGTGTTGCCCAAATCTTAACTTTAATTCAAAATATTCAGTATACCATTAAGGTACTGAGTGGGGTGCCCTACCCTGGGCTCCCAAACAAAATTTATCTGGATTAAGAATATTAAAAAAAAAAAAAACAACAGTCATTTAGTGTATTATCTGAGATAAACTTCAAACTATTTTCCTTTTACAAACAAAAAACAGATTATCCTTCTTTTAAAATTCCAAGAACCTAAAAAAGTCTGATTTGAAGATTTAAGACCTCCATTCTAGTCAATCTGCCATGAATTTTCTGCTGAACATTATAAGAAAAACCTTGATGGTGCAGTGGCATATGGGTCATTCCTTACATAGAATTATCTTCCTCAGACTAGAACTCCTTGTCTTGTGCTCTAATATTTTGTCTCAGAGGCAGGGGGTACTTTCCTCCTGTTTCTGCACCTCTGAGGTCTGACGTGCATGAGACAGACTGAATTCTGTACAGTTTAGCTCCGGGAGTTGATGATGGATAGGGAAGCCTGGCATGCTGCAGTCCATGGGGGCACAAAGAGTCGGACACGACTGAGTCACTGAACTGAACTGAACTTGTCTCCAGCATTCTCCTTCAGTATGCAGTGGACACTCGGTAAATACATACCAAAGATATGAATGGATTTTTATATACAGCAACATCAAACTTTCAAATATGACCATTTCTATTTCTTATATATTTTTGTTAAAACTGGACATAATCTAAAAATAATTTAATCATGTCCTTTCACTTTATAGTGGAAATAACTAGGGCAACTATGCCTAAGTAATTCATGTACAAATGCTGACTTTGTACATGGGATGTTTTATTTTACATTTATCTGTTCTATATCCCCAATTCTATTATTGTTTCTTATGATACTTAATAATTTTGCATTTTTCATCATTTGGAGAGTACTAGTCTATAGGATGTGTCTCATGCTAGTTTGGTATTAGTCAGAATCTCAAAAGGACTTAATTGCTTATTGTATTCAGCAAAGTCTAGAAGGGAATTTGCAGATGTTGTCTACAGACATATACTTGTTCATGGGTGCAAAATGCTGGGGATAAGTTTTAAAAACAAGTTTGATCTTTTAAATTTATATTTCTAATGAAATTAATTTTTTAATTTAAAGAAAAGTATTACATAGGGTAATATATTTTTCTAAGGGATATAATAGTCTAAGTTTTGAAAATATATTTGGGCTTCTCTGGTGGTTCTAAATAAGAACTGTAAAACTCATATCAGTGATATATTTAGTTGTGAATAATGGACAAACAAAAACTATACTATAGTCATTTAAATAAGTCTGGAATACATTTGTTTTAAGCACAGGAAATTTAGGAGTAGCAATATAGGTCTGACACAGTGCCTCAGTGAAATCAATAGGGTCTGGACTTTTTTTTAGGACTACCGTGTGGTACTGAGCATGTTAAGTTCAACAAAAGGTCATCTACCAAAGGGAAAAAGGGACGGAATGGCTGCCTTTTGTTCAGAAGAAATACTTTATTTCTAATTTCCAAGGTGTCAGAGAGGTCAACACTAGTATTCCCTTTTTGTCTTCTTATTTCCCCAACACAGTAGGTGACTTTTTTAATCATGGTCATCAGTTCAGTTCGGTTGCTCAGTGATGTCTGACTCTTTGGAACCCCCATGGACTGCAGCATGCCAGGCTTCCCTGTCCATCACCAACTCCTGAAGCTTGCTCAAACTCATGTCCATTGAGTCAGCAATGCCATCCAATCATATCATCCTCTGTCATCCCCTTCTCCTCCCTCCTTCAATCTTTCCCAGCATCAGGGTCTTTTCCAGTGAGTCAGTTCTTTGCATCAGGTGGCCAAAGTATTGGACCTTCAGCTTCAGCATCAGTCCTTCCAATGAATATTCACCACTGATTTCCTTTAGGATGGGCTTGTTGGATCCCCTTGCAGTCTAAGGGACTCTCAAAAGCCTTCTCCAACACAACAGTTCAAAAGCATCAATTCTTCAGCACTCAGCTTTCTTTATGGTTCAACGCTCAAATCCATACATGACTACTGGAAAAACCATAGCTTTGACTAGATGGACGTTTGTTGGCAAATTAATGTCTCTGCTTTTTAATATAATGTCTAGGTTGGTCATAGATTTTCTTCCAAGGAGCAGGCATCTTTTAATTTCATGGCTGCAGTCAAGTGAATTCACTAGAGTGATTTCACTAGTCATGGTCATAAGGGTATTATTATACATCCAAGTCTTTGCATGCAGGTTTGAGACAGGAAGAACAAAAGGTTCCAAATTTTATTTTCCAGAAAAACATTTACTTAGAAAATGAAGTCTTTTATACAAACTATTGCCACTAGCTTATTGTCTAGTATTGTGTCATGTCCCATCTCTAAATGCAAGTGAGCTGGAAAGAGCAAGTTTATTTAGGTGGTACATCGTGACCTTGGTAAGGGGGAAGTCAAGATTCTCTCTGTAAGCAAGACAGGGGAGTGGGTATAGATAAGAAGCTAGAAGTGGTTGTCACAGGGAATAATAATGAAGAAAGAAAAAGACCAAATAAACATGAGCCTTGGGTCCAGGTTAATAGCACTACAGATTTTCAGCATGAAGATCAAGTCTTAGCAACAAAATTTTGCTTTAATAAAACTCAGCCATTAAAAAGAATATATTTGAATCAGTTCTAATGAGGTGGATGAAACTGGAGCCGATTATACAGAGTGAAGTAAGCCAGAAAGAAAAACACCAATACAGTATACTAACGCATGTATATGGAATTTAGAAAGATGGTAATGATAACCCTGTATGCGAGACAGCAAAAGAGACACAGATGTATAGAACAGTCTTTTGGACTCTCTGGGGGGGGGGAATGATTTGGGAGAATGGCATTGAAACATGTATAATATCATATAAGAAACGAATCACCAGTCCAGGTTCAATGCAGGATACAGGATGCTTGGGGCTGCAGCACTGGGATGACCCAGAGGGATGGTGTGGGGAGGGAGATAGGAGGGGGGTTCAGGATTGGGAACACATGTACACTCATGGCAGATTCATGTTGATGTATGGCAAAACCAGTACAATATTGTAAAGTAATTCACCTCTAATTAAAATAAATAAATTTAAATTTAAAAAAAAGTATTTTCCTTCATCCACTTTTATCTGTAATACTATACAAAGCTTCCCAGACTTTGCTGCCTTCCATAGGACTAATATGTGAGTCAATTCATTCCTCTTTACTATTATACTCCTTCAGTTCCAGGAACAATATATAGGGGGACAGTCTTCATCACAAGGAAATAGAATTTTAGAAAATGTAACAAAATATTTTTAGCCTACAATAGTATTTCCACAAAATAAAATATTTATTAGTTTTACTTTGAGAAATGAAAATGTTTACTCATTTACTAATATAGAATCTATAAATTATTTTATAAATTAATGCTTTCAAAACATAGATTTTTCTTTCAATGGTTTTTTTTTTTAAACAATGTTAAGTTTGCTTTTCTGAGTTTTGAATTCTAGAATTTCTGAATTTAGAGTACATGATAACTATGTGCATTTAAAATATTTTTATAATAACCTTGCTCAGTAAAGAAGGTCTTGATTGATTAGATTAAGATATGTGAAGAAAAAAGGAACGTATAATCAGAGAAAACATTTTCTAAATCATTTGGATTTTTAGATTTTAGTAAAACATATAGGAATGATTTGTATGGGTTAATTAAAATTGAAGTCTAGTTCAGTTCATTCGCTCAGTCATGTCCAACTCTGCGACCCCATGAATTGCAGCACACCAGGCCTCCCTGTCCATCACCAACTCCTGGAGTTCACCCAAACTCATGTCCATAGAGTCGATGATGCCATCCAGCCATCTCATCCTCTGTCATCCCCTTCTCCTCCTGCCCCCAATCCCTCCCAGCATCAGAGTTTTTTCCAATGAGTCAACTCTTTGCATGAGGTGGCCAAAGTATTGGAGTTTCAGCTTTAGCATCAGTCCTTCCAAAGGACACCCAGGACTGATCTTTTGAATGGACTGGTTGGATCTCCTTGCAGTCCAAGGGATTCTCAAGAGTCTTCTCTAACACCACAGGTCAAAAGCATCAATTCTTTGGCGCTCAGCTTTCTTCACAGTCCAACTCTCACATCCATACGTGACCACTGGAAAAAGCATAGCCTTGACTAGATGGACCTTTGTTGGCAAAGTAATGTCTCTGCTTTTGAATATGCTATCTAGGTTGCTCATAACTTTCCTTCCAAGGAGTAAGTGTCTTTTAATTTCATGGCTGCAGTCACCATCTGCAGTGATTTGGGAACCCCCCAAAATAAAGTCAGACACTGTTTCCACTGTTTCGCCATCTATTTCCCATGAAGTGATGGGACCAGATGCCATGATCTTCGTTTTCTGAATGTTGGACTTTAAGCCAGCTTTTTCACTCTCCTCTTTCACTTTCATCAAGAGGCTTTTTAGTTCCTCTTCACTTTCTGCCATAAGGGTGGTGTCATCTGCATATCTGAGGTTATTGATATTTCTCCCAGCAGTCTTGATTCCAGCCTGTGTTTCTTCCAGCCCAGCGTTTCTTCCAGCCCAGCGTTTCTCATGATGTCCTCTGCATATAAGTTAAATAAGCAGGGTGACAATATACAGCCTTGATGTACTCCTTTTCCTATTTGGAACCAGTCTGTTGTTCCGAAGTCTAGTTAGATACATGTAATGAAGGGATCCTATAAAAAGTTAGCAAAATATTTTGACCACTGGATATATAGGCACAAATCATATTTAATTTAGCTTTTTATGATTAGTAAACAGTGACAGATTTTATTTTCTTGGTCTCTAATTTCATGACTGCAGCCATGAAATTAAAAGATGCCTGCTCCTTGGAAGGAAAGGTATGACAAACCTAGACAGTGTATTAAAAAGCAGAGACATTACTTTGCTGACAAATGTTCCTATAGTCCAAGCTCTGGTTTTTCCAGTAGTCATATGCGAATGTGAGAGTTGGACCATAAAGAAGGCTAAGTGCCAAAGAACTGATGTTTCAAATTATGGTGCTGGAGAAGACTCTTTCAGAGTCCCTTGTACTGCAAGGAGATCAAACCAGTCAGTTTTAAGGGAAATTAATCCTAAATATTCATTGGAAGGACTGTTGCTGAAGCTTAAGTTCCAATATTTTGGCCACCTTGTGTTTAGAGCTGACTCACTGGAAAAGACCCTGATGCTGGAAAGGATTAAAGCAAAAGGAGAATGGGGAGGCAAAGGCTGGGAGTTTGAGCATGCTCTGGGAGTTGGTGATGGCAAATACGGAGTGAGAAAAGAGTCAAGAAATGACCCTTAAAGATTCTTGGGAAATTTTCTATTGTCTGTTTGTTTGTTTTTGATTTACAGAAAGCTATCTTTGTTCCCCTACACAATTAAAATAACCGTTTGATGAGCTAAAAGAGAAACTGTCTTTCCCTTGGAGAAACCATGTCAATTTGATAAAAAGACTGATTTAATTCTCTGGAAACAGAAATAAGAATTCTTTGTTATCTTTTCATTTTTCTGGTTTAAAATAGCTCTGTTGTACTGGGATCAACTATCCATTTGCCCTAGAGAGATGTCTGCCTCAACTTATAGCAACTTTTTCTGTAACCAATATCTCATCCATTAAGGACAAGTTTCATGTTCTCATTACCCGGTTCACATAATGTTAGAAATGGAAGAGATTTTTAAGTCACCTAATCCACCCCCCTTATTTTACATTTGAGGGAAATAACACCCAGAGAAATTGAATGATTTAATTTCATGTTGCTATTTCTTCAGTAGTCCTATTTTCCACTATTCTTACATTCTACTATGGACACTATTTTCTTTCAGAACTCAGTCCTTTGGCATTTTCTTAGGAAATCTTCCATTAACTTGTCAACCAACCTTCATAAATTTGAATTAAAATAATGGAAACAGAAGCTTCATAGGTTTTATTTATTTTAGTGTGAATGTTACTTTTCCTATGTAAAAAAAAACAGTGACTGACAAGAAGACTGCCCACGCAGTAGGCTATAAGCTCTATCAGCCTGGCACCTAATACAACATCTGACTTACGTTTGTTCACTATGTGCTGTCAGGTTAGATGTGAAACCTAGGTACAGGTCCTGTATTTTTCAAATGCACCAGTCTGTGTCATCAGTAGAAACTCTTTGCCGTATATTTCTAACATAAAAAGTTGTTTTCATCTCTGTCAAAATTAGGCTCATACGTGTAAACACCTTAATGAATTTTCAACAAACTGAAGTCAATAAGAATGAATAATAAGACATTAGATTCTCATTAACTTATTTGAACTCTTGCTAGTTTCTAAAAATGTACTATGTTGATTTATGTGACATTTTTATTTGAAACCAGTTAGAGGTCATTAAAAACTAATTTAAATTTATGATTAGCCTTATTTTGTGATTCATGTTATTTTTAAAATAATTTATAGCATAATTGAAAAATTCTTAAAACAAAATAATACTTCCCTTGTTAATCAAAATATATTATTCTTTCCTTTTTGAAGCTGGAAAGCTTTGCTTACATTGATGATATTATCACCATCATTACCAATATTATTGAGTGCTTATGTATAAACCTGTGCTACATTTGTAAGCTATAATGCTAGATTATAAGCAGTTTTCACTTAGTATAAAAAAGATTCTCATTGGTCTCAAGGCATGTATAATTACAAGAGAATGATAGCAAAGCAGATATAAATAATAAATTAACTTTAAATCATTTAGAAAAAAGGTAGATGTAAAAATACATACACTGGAATAATAGAAAATTGCCATTGCCATCTAACAGTTCTATAATACTTAAGTACCTTAGTCTCTAGTTCCTTTTGTATTTTTTTAATATATAAAACTATTCAATGGATGCATACAATAGCTTTCATATATTCCGATTTAAAAAAAAAGCAGGAACACTTTACCTCAATTGTGACAATTCACGATAATTTTACAGAAAGTAGTAGGAAGAACAAATGAGAATATTAGCAATGGTAACATCCATCATGACCAATATTAGCTCTAATAGGCCAACTACAGGTAGGTGGAGCATCAGGAGTTATTTATATTGTTAATTCAGTTAAAGTCACATGTCTGCTATTTTGCTGCTAGATAACTATATGGAATCAGAACCCATTCTTTACGTAATAAAACCTTTTTCCCATAAAGTCTTAAATAAAACTATGTTTATTGAGGGACATACTCTTATTAAAAAGAGCAATATAATGCACATTATTCTGTAATATGGATAAAAACTTATGAAACTCAGTGTTCCAGATTGAAACTTCAGTGCCAGAACTACTTAAGAAAAACAAACTCTCATGAAGAGTTGTGTTAGATTTCTGTGCTTGTTCTTGTGTTAGATTTTTATACTTATAAGCTTCTAAACATCCATTCTTGTCACAAAGGCAGTCTTCACCAAACATCTGCAGAAACATTTGGAATGCTATTGTTTGAGAGGAATTGTACAAGTGTGCATGCTTTTATAACATACCATTATGGTTGGATTGATAGTCCTGAAAAAAAGAATTCTGAATACAGTATAATGCACTGTCTTACTCATCTGTCACTGTATATTAGATAAAATGACTTGTTTATCATAGAATTCTTCAGAATGGAAATGTGAGTTGTCCTCTAGAGTTGCAAGTGTTATGTCACCTGAAAAACTGTTCCTTGCAATCAACTTATTTGCTGAGGAAAGCGTTATGAACTCTAGCAAGAATGCTAGCTAGCTGTAAATCATTCTTTCCTTTTTACTCTTAAAGCGATTATGTTACCTATAATGTTCACTTGCTATCCCTCACTCCCTCCATTATATCAACTAAAACACAAAGCAGATTTTCATTTTTAAATATATTGTCACTTTACATTGTACTTCCTACTTCTTTTAGAATATCAGTTCTGAAAATGAAATAAGCTAGAACACCTCTTTTGAGTTCAAATATAACCACATAGACCCTGTTTCATTATAGTGCCATCATGTAAGTCAATAAGTAGTGTAGTCTTTTCCATATATAAACACAATACAATCTATATTTGTATAATCCTGTTAGAGAAATTTATAGTTTAAAACAACCAGTTAAATATTAGCTATTAGTTATGAGCTGAGAGCTGATAGCACAAGTAAAAAGGATGTAACAAAAGAACAAGGCAGGATTAACTATTTTCTGATTGACTTAGGTTTGAGTGATTCCACTAAAACAGATTTAATGAATGACAGACTTTCTGTTTTTCAGATAAGTTTTCCTCACAATAGAAGGAAAACAATTATTGGGTTGTTAATAATAAGTTTTAGAAAATAAGCATGACCTATGCATTACACTAAATTGTAAAATTTTCACCAAGTTAAACAACTTAGATATTTTAAAAGTTAAACTAAAAGAACATTCAGTGTGATTTTTAAATGTTCACGTTTATATAAATGAATTAATGAAAAAATTTGAGAAAATATTTAATCATTCTGTGAAGTTATTGAAAATGTTATTTCTGTATAATGAATGCCAAAATTCTGGGCCTGTTTTGTTAGACAACCTGTCTGTTTTACTTCTCATGTTTATCCCCTTTCTACCAAATCTCACTTGCTCATAAATTTTCAAACTGTTATCTTTTGTTTGGGATCACACTGCTCTCTCAATTCTATGTGCTTCCTGGCGTGTATATGCCTGAATCCTGCACATATTTATCCGTAAGGTTTTGACTACATGTGTTTCTTAGTTCATTAAAAAATCAAATATTAAATAAATGTCTACTATGTGCAATGTGGGCTTCCTAGGTGGCTCAATGGTAAAGATTCCGCCTGCCAATGCAGGAGACGCAGGTTTGATTCCTGGGTTGGGAAGATCCCCTGGAGAAGGAAGTGGCAACCCACTCCAGAATTTTTGCCTGGAAAGTCCCATGAACAGAGGAACCTGGTGGGCTATAGTCCATGGCGTCACAACAGAATCAGACACTTAGTGACTAAAGAACAGTAGCAATTTGCAATGTACTGTATAATTTGCAGTGGAGATGGGGGAGACGTAAGGAAGGAGGTTTCTGTCATCTAAAATCTGTTAAAGAGGCAGATAAAGGATAAACACACAAATATAAAGTGTACAAAACAATGTTGTGGAAAACACTTTTAACGATTAGGGAACGATAAATATATGTGTATTGTTTAATGTATACATATGTGAGCATTTTTGCAGTGTGCCATATTTGCGTTAGTTTCTGTGTTTAAGTGGGTACATATTCATACGCAACTGTATCTTCATGTGTGTATGATACTTAGTTAAGTGGGACAGTCTCCGTGTCCAATTGTATGTCTACATGTGTTTGCTTTCTCTTTATTGAAATCACATCTTCTGTGTGCTTCCTACACATGTAAATCTCAATAAGGAAGATGTATTTGTTTAGATTGATAAAAACTCTGATGAAATGAGATATAAAAGAACATAAAATCAAAAAATCCTCAGTGTCTGTACATCTGAATCTGCCCTGAGGGTCTTCTTATTAAGATAAAACAGGGTTCTAAATATATCTTTTATTAATTAAAAGGCTGCTGTTATTCTGAGTAAAATTAATACATAATTCTCTGTATGAGAATTAGCCTGCATTTGTATACATTTTGGAGTTGAGACTTTTAAGCCTGGAGCCTCTATGTTCTAATAGGCTCTAAGTATTGCGAGCCAGTGAGAAAGCAGTCCCTGGAGTAAGGGAGGGAAGGATCAGGTAAGGCTGGAGGGGAGTCACAGGTGAAGCTGAGCCCACACTGAGCATTCTTTTTCCCACACCACCCTCAGGTGAACTTTCCACCCGTCACAGAGTAAGCAACTGGCAGATGGCAGCCTCCTACATCTGCCTTCCCCACTCCCAGTCCCACCCTCCATTCCTTGGGAGCTTACTGTTCAAGGGGAGAATACATTAGGGAGGTTGCTCTGAAGGAGAGGGGATGGGGTCAAAACGACTGACTATAGCATCCTGTATGGCATTTTCCCAGTGACAGGGATGAGACAGTCATCATTCCACTCATTCACTTGGAGGGAGGGAGATGATAAATAAGGAAATATAGAAAGCGACCTTTCTCTCATGGAGAATGGAGTGGAAATTCTTTCCCTTCTCTAGGCATAAAGGGAGTATTATCATATTTGTAAAGGGAGTAATATAATAATTGTCCATAACGTGAGTAAAGAAAGCAAAAATGAATTCTTCTATCGATAATTTTATGCCTGTAGGAGAAGTCAAACGAAGTTTTCAGGTGAAAGTAGAGCAGTGGGGAGCTGTCTAGCTGAGTGTGATTGTAGATAAGGTGACAATTTCTTTAGCAGCATCATGAAGAAAAGAGGAAATAAATGTGCTTAAATCATGTTGACTGGGAGTTGATTCAGAGTTCAAAGAGCCAAGAAAAATTGCCTGCGTGTGACCATCACTGCCAGTGATGAAGGGTCATTTAAGTTGTGTATACATTTACATTTTCACAGCAGTTCAGTTCACTTCAGTTCAGTCACTCAGTCAAGTCTGACTCTTTGTGACCCCATGAATCGAAGCAGGCAAGGCCTCCCTGTCCATCACCAACTCCCGGAGTTCACTCACACTCACGTCCATTGAGTTGGTAATGCCATCCAGCCATCTCATCCTCTATCTTCCCCATTTACTCCTGGCCCCAATCCCTCCCAGCATCAGAGTCTTTTCCGATGAGTCAACTCTTCCCATGAGGTGGCCAAAGTACTGGAGTTTCAGCTTTAGCATCATTCCTTCCAAAGAACATGCAGGGCTGATCTCCTTCAGAATGGACTGGTTGGATCTCCTTGTAGTCCAAGGGACTCTCAAGAGTTTTCTCCAACACCACAGTTCCAAAGCATCAATTCTTCAGTGCTCAGTTTTCTTCACAGTCCAACTCTCACATCCATACGTGACCACTGGAAAAACCATAGCCTTGACTAGAGGAACCTTTGTTGGCAAAGTAATGTCTCTGCTTTTGAATATGCTATCTAGGTTG
>NW_011495025.1:2893090-2911777 GCF_000754665.1 Bison bison bison | reverse complement strand
AGTTTTCTTCACAGTCCAACTCTCACATCCATACGTGACCACTGGAAAAACCATAGCCTTGACTAGAGGAACCTTTGTTGGCAAAGTAATGTCTCTGCTTTTGAATATGCTATCTAGGTTGGTCATAACTTTCCTTCCAAGGAGTAAGTGTCTTTTAATTTCATGGCTGCAGTCACCATCTGCAGTGATTTTGGAGCCCCCAAAAAAAAAGTCTGACACTGTTTCCACTGTTTCGCCGTCTATTTCCCATGAAGTGATGGGACCGGATGCAGTGATCTTCGTTTTCTGAATGTTGAGCTTTAAGCCAACTTTTTCACTCTCCTCTTTCACTTTCATCAAGAGGCTTTTTAGTTCCTCTTCACTTTCTGCCATAAGGGTGGTGTCATCTGCATATGTGAGGTTATTGATATTTCTCCCGGCAATCTTGATTCCAGCTTGTGCTTCTTCCAGCCCAGCGTTTCTCATGATGTGCTCTGCTTATAAGATAAATAAGCAGGGTGACAGTATACAGCCTTAATGTACTCCTTTTCCTATTTGGAACCAGTCTGTTGTTCCATGTCCAGTTCTAACTGTTGCTTTCTGACCTGAATATAGGTTTCTCAAGAGGCAGGTCAGGTGGTCTGGTATTCCCATCTCTTTCAGAATTTTCCACAGTTTATAGTGATCCACACAGTCAAAGGCTTTGGCATAGGCAATAAAGCAGAAATAGATGTTTTTCTGGAACTCTCGCTTTTTCCATGATCCAGCAGATGTTGGCAATTTGATCTCTGGTTCCTCTGCCTTTTCTAAAACCAGCTTGAATATCTAGAAGTTCACGGTAATGTATTGCTGAAGCCTGGCTTGGAGAATTTTGAGCATTACTTTGTTAGCATGTGAGATGAGTGCAATTGTGTGGTAGTTTGAGCATTCTTGGGCATTGCTTTTCTTTGGGATTGGAATGAAAACTGACTTTTTCCAGTCCTGTGGCCACTGCTGAGTTTTCCAAATTTGCTGGCATATTGAGTGCAGCACTTTCACAGCATCATCTTTCAGAATTTGAAATAGCTCAACTGGAATTCCATCACCTCCACTAGCTTTGTTCGCAGTGATGCTTTCTAAGGCCCACTTCACATTCCAGGAGGTCTGGCTCTATGTGAGTGATCACACCATCGTGATTGTCTGGGTCTTGAAGATCTTTTTTGTACAGTTCTTCTGTGTATTCTTGCCACCTCTTCTTAATATCTTCTGCTTATGTTAGGACCATACCATTTCTGTCCTTTATCGAGCCCATCTTTCAATGAAATGTTCCTTTGGTATCTCTAATTTTCTTGAAGAGATCTCTAGTCTTTCCCATTCTGTTGTTTTCCTCTATTTCTTTGCATTAATCGCTGAGGAAGGCTTTCTTATCTCTTCTTGCTATTCTTTGGAACTCTGCATTCAGATGCTTATATCTTTCCTTTTCTCCTTTGCTTTTTGCTTCCCTTCTTTTCACAGCTATTTGTAAGGCTTCCTCAGACAGCCATTTTGCTTTTTTGCATTTGTTTTTCTTGCAGATGCTCTTGATCCCTGTCTCCTGTACAATGTCACGAACCTCCGTCCATAGTTCATCAGGCACTCTACCAGATCTAGTCCCTTAAATCTATTTCTCACTTCCACTGTATAATCATAAGGGATTTGATTTAGGTCATACCTGAATGGTCTAGTGGTTTTCCCTACTTTCTTCAATTTAAGTCTGAATTTGGCAATAAGGAGTTCATGATCTGAGCCACAATCAGCTCCCAGTCTTGTTTTTGCTGACTGTATAGAGCTTCTCCATCTTTGGCTGAAAATAATATAATCAATCATGTCATACTTAAAAAAAAAAATCACAAAGTCATTTTTTGGCCATATTTTACTTCCCATTTTCTGTGCTCTCATTTTTTCCCCTACTTCCCTTTTTCATAGCTTTTGTTGCAAAATGAAGAGAGTCAGATTAGCAGAGCCAAGCTTTTGTGTAACATAGCTGACAATAAAAGGAAAGGTGTGTATGTAGTAAGAATAAAGCAGATTTGAAATTTAATTATTATGGTATATTATATGCATATAAGCATTTGTTAACTGTTGTTGGGTCGCTAAGTCAGGCACAACTGGACAACTTCACTTTCACTTTTCACTTTCATGCATTGGAGAAGGAAATGGCAACCCACTTCAGTGTTCTTGCCTGGAGAATCCCAGGGACAGGGGAGCCTGGTGGGCTGCCGTCTATGGAGTCACACAGAGTTGGACACGACTGAAGTGACTTAGCAGCAGCAGCAGCAATTGTCAAAACAATCTCCACTTCATTAAGATACATTTCGATACATAGGATCAGTGTAGTTGTATATGCATATTGTTTCTGACACTGAAAATTGGCCTCTGTACACTGTCACTTATGACCAACCTAGACAGCATATTCAAAAGCAGAGACATTACTTTGCCAACAAAGGTCCGTCTAGTCAAGGCTATGGTTTTTCCAGTGATCATGTATGGATGTGAGAGTTGGACTGTGAAGAAAACCGAGCACTGAAGAATTGATGCTTTTGAACTGTGGTGTTGGACAAGACTCTTGAGCATCCCTTGGGCTGCAAGGAGATCCAACCAGTCCATTCTGAAGGAGATCAGCCCTGGGATTTCTTTGGAGAGAATGATGCTGAAGCTGAAACTCCAGTACTTTGGCCACCTCATGGGAAGAGTTGACTCATTGGAAAAGACTCTGATATTGGGAGGGATTGGGGGCAGGAGGAGAAGGGGACGACAGAGGATGAGATGGCTGGATGGCATCACTGACTCAATGGACGTGAGTTTGAGTGAACTCTGGGAGTTGGTGATGGACAGGGAGACCTGGCGTGCTGCAATTCATGGGGTCATGAAGAGTCGGACACGACTGAGCGACTGAACTGAACTGAACTGACACTGTTACTGAGTTGAATCTTGGAGGCAAAGTTTGGGTGAATTAGAAAAGAACAGCTTTATTGTTTTGCCAGGCAAATGGGCTACAGTGGGCTAATGCCCTCAAAACTGTGTGTCCCAGCCCAGCAAGGGAGGGGTTGTGAGAAGTCTTACAGTCAAGGTGCAGGGTTGCTGATAAGAATCAGGGTGCTTACCGGTCCTGCATTCCTTCAAAGGAGAGATTATCTGGTGTCCAGTGGTTTTGCGATGGGCTTCTGTGGTTCTTGAGGTTATTGAACTGTGACATTCCCTTTGGAATGAAGAATTCTTTATCAGTTAGCCTCTTCCATTTGGTATTGGTGTTCCTTCTATAGAAAAGTTCAAAGATACTGTTATGTGTACCCTTTGAGGAGGATCCTTTCCCAAGACTGCTCTGTTTTTTCCCCCATTTTCAAGAACAGTCAAGTTGAGATAACTGACGCTACTGTAAGTGATTTTTGTATATGTCTTGAAATTTTGAACAAAAGTTTTAAAATTACTTTATCTGAACTGAATAGATAATTGAATGATGATACTTATTTTTAATGCATGAATATCCACTGTGTTAGCTGCTCAGTCGTATCCAACTCTTTGTGACCCCTTGGACAGTAGCCCACCTGGCTCATCTGTCCAAGGAGTTTTCCAAGCAAGAATCCTGGAGTGGGTTGCCATTTCCTTCTGCAGGGGATCTTCCTGACTGAGGGACTGAACCTGGGTCTCCTGCATTGCATTCAGATTCTTTACCATCTGAGCCATAAGGGAAGCCCTAATATTCACTGTAGTTTCCTAGTTTACTTCACACACATCAACATCAACTAACATATAAAAGAAGAATATTTTCCTTCACTGTGTCAAGTCTTACCTTACTACCTTCTAATACTGAATACTATAGCTGGATTCAACCCTGCCCACTTCCTTAATCTCAGCTGAAAACATATTAGAGGGCCTAGCCCTTTAAGAAGTATGTCTGAATATAGTCTGATTCTTTCCATTTAAGTGTCCAATTCTTTCCCATCTTGTGAACTTTGGGCTGCAGCTTTGTCTAACTCCTAATGACTATAACCAGTTTGTCTGCTGGGCCTTTGGCACTTACCCTGTGCCTTGCTCCAACTTTGGGTTATTTCTGAACCTGAATTTGGATTCTAAACTCTAGCCAGGTGAGCTGGAATAAAACCTTCTTGCTCTGTTCCCACAATACTTTTCCTTCTTAATTGTGGTAGCTTAACACAGATACTCTCAGGAACTTGGGATGCTTTCTAGATATTCTCTGGAATACAACTAGACCTTTTTATAAAGTTGTCAATGTATGAGTGTTTGATTTTTTTTTTTTTTTTGTTAGTCATGTTAGGAGAATTGGGACTTTTTAAAATTTAAGTTTGTTGTTCTTTAGTTTCTAAGTGATGTCCACCTCTTTTGTGACCCCATGGATTGTAGTCTGCCAGGCTCCTCTGTCGCTGGGGATTCTCCAGGCAAGAATACTGAAGTGAGTTGCCATTTCCTGCGTCAGAGGATCTTCCCAACCCAGGGATCAAACCCATGTCTCCTGCACTGCAGGCTGATTCTTTACCACTGAGCTATCAGGAAAGCCCATATTTAAGTTCAGATATTTTAAACTTTTTGATTCCATAGGAGGGAGGTATATGTGGTGGTGGAGGTAGGGGAAAGCAGTATTTTTGATATTTTAGGTCCAGTCTTGTAACCACCAAACCATACTTAATGCCAACCTCTTGAGAAAAGCTTTGATCAGATTAAAACTTAGTCACCTTCAGCTTGAACCCTGGCTCCTTTCTGTAGGTAGATAATTTTATCATCCAGATGTGCTTTGTAAACCTCCCCAGATTTGTTCTGCACCATCTTTCTCTCTAGCTCAGTTTTCCCAACAGCCTTGCATTTATGGCTCTGCTGCCCGTCATTACACTGTAACAATTATTACAGAAGCTGACTTGGGAATGTAAGGATTTTTATTGATGATAATCCTGCAAAAATAGAAAAAATATAAGGTGAATCCTCTGTGTGAGACGAGGCATGAGCTAGCCTCATGAGGAAGATATAACAATGTGCAATTCAAAATAATTCTATTTCAGGTTCTTTAAGACATAGTGTAAAAAAGTCTAGAGAATTTTCCTTTGGAACTTGGGGAGCTAACAAATAACTGTAATTCTGGAAGAATCAGAGTTTGTGATCATATGACATTTTTAGAAATTAGGTGAGGGCAGTGAAAATAGCATGATAAAGGGATTACATAAGCAAGTTGACCCAATATACTATAATTCATAGATGCAACTAAGAAAAAAGCACAGATTTTTTAATGTCTTAAAATAAGATATCAAAGTGCAATTATGCCAAATGAACTCAAATGCACTTAAAATCTAGGTTTATACCTAATGACTGACTTAAAGTAAGATTTAGAACAAATTTGCACGTTAAGTAATTTAAAAGTCTCATATCATGTAGAACCTGCTAATGTGGTTTTTCAGTAGCTCTGTGGTTAAATGCTAATAGCATATTCCCAAAAGAAAAGACCAGTAAACTGGAATCCATAAAAGTTCCCTGTGATGTTCACATGTTATTGTATTTTTCCCTTTGAATATAGATTTTTATCTGTCCTAAAGAAAGCAAAACTTTTAAAATACCACTTAGCAGTCTTTTGAAAAGCAGGCAGTTTGACCAAAATACTGCATTTATTTAAAGACTGCTGTTCACTTACCATTGGATTTTTCTTCTACTTTCCCCATCATATCACATAAGCCATTTGAGAATTATCTTTTTTATTTGTTTGACTTTTGGACTCTATCAGTGCTTCACATCTTAGGTAATAAATTTTTCATATGCAGTACTTAACAAGATCATATTAAGAAAGGGCAAAATTAAAGAAAACAATCTATTAAAAGTTGATTTCTGTATAGTGGCATTTTCTCAATTTTATCATAGTTCTAAATAATTATTTTCTGAATAGTGCTAAAGTATTAACTCTCTAAATCCTTAAAGAAAACAATGTAATTGCTCATGTGCAAAATCAATGAAAAATGACTGAAATTATGAAAAAAATTAAAATTTTTTTTAAATTTATTTTTTATTGAAGGATAATTGCTTTACAGAATTTTGCTGTTTTCTGTCAAACTTCAACATGAATCAACCATAGGTATACATATATCCCCTCCACATAGCTATGTACCCCCCAAAGATTCCAGTTTACTTATTTCAATATTTATTTTTAAAATGATTTTAAGATCAGTGATTTGAAACTCCAGTACTTTGGCCACCTCATGTGAAGAGTTGACTCATTGAAAAAGACTCTGATGCTGGGAGGGATTGGGGGCAGGAGGAGAAGGGGACGACAGAGGATGAGATGGCTGGATGGCATCACTGACTCGATGGACGTGAGTCTGAGTGAACTCCAGGAGTTGGTGATAGACAGGGAGGCCTGGCGTGCTGCGATTCATGGGGTCACGAAGAGTCGGACACGACTGAGCGACTGATCTGATCTGATCTGATCTGATGTAGATGATTGCTTGTGTGTGCCCAGTCATTTGTCATGTCCAACTTTTTGCAACCTCATGGTCTATAGCCCATCAGACACCTCTGTCCGTGGAATTTTTCAGGCAAGAGTACTAGAGTGGGTAGCTATCTCCTACTCCAGAGGTGATATACTACATCCTTTCTTATTCCTTATAATTTACACTCTTGCAAAATCCATACAATAGAGTTTGTATGATTGTCTTCACTTTACAAATTAGGAAATTATATCCTAAAATGTTAAGAAGCTTAACATAGTGTTACAACTTGTAACTGCTAGTGCTAGAAATTAAACCTAGATACTATCTCAGAGTTAATTCTTTATCTACCAAGCAGCTTATTATACCATAAGATACAATTTTTGTTTTGTTTTTAAGGAATCTGGTTGATCAATAGTTATTAATGTTATGTAAGACTTTGTTTCCATGTAAGGAGACATTTATATAGATGACACTTTGTGTGATTTTACGTATCAAAGATGATTAGTGAGCAAAAACATTTTTATACTTTTCTCTTATAAGTAGCCTAACCTATAGAATTCTATCTCCATGTTAAAATTATTTTAGTATAGGAGACTTCAAATTGTATCAAACAAATACATTTTTAAAATATTTTTATTGAACTTATTTATTTAATTGGAGGATAATTGCAATATTGTGATGGCCTCTGCCATATAGCAACATGAATTGGCCATAGGCATACATGTGTCCCCTCCCTCTGGACTCCCCCCCTGCCCCACCTCCATCCCCACCCCATCCCTCCAGATTGTCACACAGCACCCACTTTGGGTTCCCTGTGTCATAGATCAAACTCCCACTGGCTATCTGTTTTACCTATGGTAATGTATATGTTTCAGTGCCATTTTCTCTAATCATCCCACCCTCTCCTTCTCCCACTGTGTCCGTAAGTCTGTTCTTCATGTCTGTGTCTCCTTTGCTGTCCTACACATAGGATCATCAGTACCATCTTTCTAGATTCCGTACATGTGTATTAACATATGATATTCAAACAAGTACAGTTTTGCTTTAAGAAGGCTTGATGTGCTGGAAAGAAAAAATATATTAAAAGTGAATTTTCAATCAGTTTATAGCACTTGTTATATTGTGAGATAGTTAATGGATGTGTTATAAATATTACATTGAATTAATGAGCACATCAATTAATTAATTTAAAAGATTCCTTTATAGAACCTCTTATTTTTGATCATTTTGAATCTTTGTTTTTGAAGTTTTGGGTAAGTGAAAGTAGTTGCTTACTCAAAGTAAATATTTGTAGTGGGACTACTTTAGGCAGCTGAATTTAGAAATAAAGCTCAGTTTTTGGCATCTCTTTATTTCCTGGCTCTGCTTCTTGCTGTGTTTGACTCATCTCTGGTTCTGCATGGTAACAACATGGCACCCTACATCCTCTTAGATTTCAGTCCAAAGGTAAATACGCGCTTTCCTTTCCCAGAATCAACAGCAGAAGATTCATGGTGTACTTTCAGTGCTTAGAGGACAAACATATACAATGAACCAATTGCTGTGGTTAAGAAACTGGTAGCCCTGTTAAAAGTATAAGTAGATTTCACCAAATGTATTGAATTAAAAGTGAGGACAAATATTTCCCCACAGAGGAAAACTGGGATATGGTCTTATGAAGAATGAAAAGATGCTCCTTGATAAAAGCAATTGTCATCTACTGAGCTTTAAGAAGAATATATATGACTATATTAGTTTAGGGATCATAATGTTAACTTTTAAAATGCTTAATTCTTCTTAGTGCTAGGAAAATAGGTCTTCATATGAAAAAGAAAAATTTGACCTTAAAATGCCATCTGTTTGGTAAATCAACAATTTATACGGACTCAACAAGTTATAAAGACTACCATACTTTGATAAGGTATAAATAATCATAACTTATTTTGATGCCCTAGCTTAATGAACAATGTGCAGTGTCTATATCTAATTCACTGTTAGTTCTGTACCTCTTTTGATACTGATTTTGTTATCTTGTCATTTAGTACATAGCTATTTCTATATCGATTTATAGTGAGCACCATGATATGAGCTTGGGGGAACTCAGTGAAATAGATGTCGATCAGTTTAATTTTTTTTAAGCATTTCTGTCTGGCTTTAATAATGTACAAGTAATGTAAAAAGCCACTTAGTTTTTATCAGTTAGTCAGAATCTGTTGGCCTAGTTTCAAAAGTTGGTCTCCTGGGCATAATGGACATAATTGAAACTCCTGTTAAGTTTTTCCATTTTAATGAAAATATTAAACCACTTGAGGAGTAACATGGTGAATTTGCTGCCCAGATCTCAGAGGGCTAAGCTCTGAATTAATTCTGCTGTCTTCTACTATTTTATTCTCAACATTTATAAAGTTTATTAAAATGATTTGTTCTCTAACTCTGTTTTCAGATCATTGCTTTCAAGGATGACTTGAGTTTTTATTTTCTTTTCATAATTTTCTCTTTATAATTGAAGGCTACAAAAGGGAACAATAGAGAATGGAAAATAAAAATGCAGATTAATTCTATGACTTTGCTTTTCTGAACTATGAATTGAATAAAGCAATATTTGGGTGATAGGCTTAGAACTACAAAGAACTTTGGCTTTTAAAAATTATTAGTTTCAAAATATTACTAACTGCAATTTTTAAAGTAGTTTTAATGTTTCTTGGTAGAGAAAATAAAGCACAATTTAAAGTACAATTTTAGTATTTAGGATGTTCATTTAGAATAAAATGATAGTTACTAAATATACTCCATTTACTTGGAAATTTTAAAACTTTTTACTTGGGCTATTGGGATTGTATATCTCCCAGACATTATTTTCAATATTTTGTGCCTCTATGCTAATTGCTTTCATATATAAAAAATACAAGAGGGCACAGGATAAGAAGCAATGATGAAATTAAATCTAATCAGAAAATAAATGTTTTAATTCTGCATTTCCATATCAGTATTTACCTGTTTCACTGCATCATTGTGAGTCGGCTTAAAATACAGTTATTGAAACATTTCATTAAATAGATTTATTTGAAGATATATTGTATGATTTTGAGAGAGTGAAAGTGTCGTAAACTTTATGACAATTGAAATTATTAATATAATCACTTTTGAAAGAGAAAGTGTAGTCGCTCAGTCCTGTCCGACTCTTTGTGACCCCATTGACTGTAGCCTACCGGGCTCCTCTGTCCATGGGATTTTCCAGGCAAGAACACTGGAGTGGGCTTCCATTTCCTTCTCCAGAGGATCTTCCTGACCCAGGGATCGAACCCAGATCTTCCACATTGTAGGCAGACACTTTTACCATCTAAGCCACCAGCAAAGTCCTATTCACTTTTATCAGTTAATAAGTAAATCTAATGTTCATTGTATCCCTGAGATCAAATATCCCTAAGTAACTTCTAAAGAGTGTCTTATTGAATGTGCACAGTATCCTTACAAGGTAGGTAACAGTGTCTCATTTTACAGATGAGGTACAAGTTTTCCAGTAAGTAGCTTGCCTAAGGTCACATAGCGCTGGAGTCAGAATTCAGTTATGATATGAAATCTAATGAGTATTAACCCATGAGTATTGACCCATGTTATCCCCAAATGTCTCCAAAATCTAAATCACTAATCTTTTTTATGAAAGATAAATATATAAGCTTTGTATTTTAGGTATTATACACATTTATGAAGAGAAATATTATAATTTGGAATGGATTATATTAGCGATAACCTTATTATTAGAATAAAAAAGACTAACAAGTACTTACTCTTATAATATTTTTTTTAATTTTATTTTATTTTTAAACTTTACATAATTGTATTAGTTTTGCCAAATATCAAAATGAATCCTCACAGGTATACATGTGTTCCCCATCCTGAACCCTCCTCCCTCCTCCCTCCCCATACCATCCCTCTGGGTCGTCACAGTGCACTAGCCCCAAGCATCCAGTATCGTGCATCGAACCTGGACTGGCATCTCGTTTCATACATGATATTTTACATGTTTCAATGCTATTCTCCCAAATCTTCCCATCCTCTCCCTCTCCAACAGAGTCCATAAGACTGTTCTATACATCAGTGTCTCTTTTGCTGTCTCGTACACAGGGTTATTGTTACCATCTTTATAAATTCCATATATATGCATTAGTATACTGTATTGGTGTTTTTCCTTCTGGCTTACTTCACTCTGTATAATAGGCTCCAGTTTCATCCACCTCATTAGAACTGATTCAAATGTATTCTTTTTAATGGCTGAGTAATACTCCATTGTGTATATGCACCATAGCTTTCTTATCCATTCATCTGCTGATGGACATCTAGGTTGCTTCCATGTCCTGGATAGAAGACATACAGATGGCTAACAAACACATGAAAAGATGCTCAACATCACTCATTATCAGAGAAATGCAAATCAAAACCACTATGAGGTACCATTTCACACCAGTCAGAATGGCTGCGATCCAAAAGTCTACAAGTAATAAATGCTGGAGAGGGTGTGGAGACAAGGGAACCCTCTTACACTGTTGGTGGGAATGCAAACTAGTACAGCTACTATGGAGAACAGTGTGGAGATTCCTTAAAAAACTGGAAATAGAACTGCCTTATGATCCAGCAATCCCACTGCTGGGCATACACACTGAGGAAACCAGAAGGGAAAGAGACACGTGTACCTCTTATAATATTTTAAATATAAAGCCACAACTATTCTGAGAAATTCAATATGAAATATCTATTAAATATCAAGATTTTTTATTCTTAATATTCAATGTTTATTATTTTGCAGTAAGAGAAAAATAATGACACAAAGAAAAATATAACAGGAATAATGAAAACTGCTGAGGGTTAGCTGTGTCAAGTACCACTCTTGATAGTTCACGTGTATTGACACAGTACTCACAGCAACATCATAGAATGGTTAATATTATGATATTAATTTTCAGAGGAAGAACCTCAAACTTGCAGAGGTTTACTAATTTAAATGAATAAGGCCCTACTGTTAAGTGAGTAGCAGGGTTAGAATTTAAACCTAGGCAGCCTCATATACTGGAGAAGGAAATGGCAACCCATTCCAGTATTCTTGCCTAGAGAATCCCATGGACAGAGGAGCCTGGTGGGCTGCTGTCCATAGGGTCGCACAGAGTTGGACATGACTGAAGTGACTTAGAATGTATGCATGCATTGGAGAAGGAAATGGCAACCCACTCCAGTATTCTTGCCTGGGGAATCCCAGGGACAGAAGAGCCTGGTGGGCTGCCGTCTATGGGGTTGTACAGAGTCGGACACGGCTGAAGCGACTTAGCAGCAGCAGCAGCAGCCTCATATACTAACCACTACCTTGTAGTGCTCTATTCAAAGAGTAAGTGCTAATATCTTGAAAAGTCACCAAAATATAGAGATTAAAATACTACTTTTACCACAGTGTTAAGTTATTGAAATTTCATAGGTCATTCCATGTCTATAATCAATTCAATACTAATTTTTATTTATTTTACTTCTAGGATGTCATGCTCCTCCATTTTGTCCCCATAAAAACAAAATGAAAGAGATAGATTACTCAGCATCTCATTCTGTGATAATGACTTAGTTCTGTTGTTCTCATATTCCAAAAAGAAATTTATGACAGGGTAGATTTCTACATATATAATTATTAAAAGTGATTTCATATCTTCATCTAATATGTATCAATTATATATAAGTTACATTTTATTTCCAGACATGGTTATACATACTTTCCGTGCACCTTTCCCCACTGATAAAAGCATTTTTCTTTTCATTCATTCTGTTTGACTTGCATGCACAGAAATTGTGCCATCCATGCTTTTCCTTAGGTATATTCAAGTTGTCATTCAAATCTCTTGGCTAATTTACTACTTGACACCCCAGTGTTTTGGAACCTAACAAAAGTCACAGATGGTACTGATTTTAGAATTAGTTAACATCTTGTAAAATACTGGATTTAAAATATGTTACAAATATTTGCTATTGTCTATCTGATAGTAGAAACCCTCCAATAATAATAAAGATTAACCCTATTTTTTCTCTTGCCAAACTTCTTATGAACATTTCCTTGTCCTCCATTTTAGCATGTGAGCCAACACTTAGAACATAGTATGTGTTCAATAAATGTTTTTTTAAAAACTTAAATTGTATTTAACTCTATGATTTAAAACCTTTCCTCATTAACTTAAATAAAATTCCACTATATCTGCTTAACAGCTCTTTCTGCTCTAGCATAATTTTTTCTCTTTGCTTAGAAAATTAGTAAAAAATAAAAATAATAATTCTTATGTCAGAACAGCCTTTGGCAAATACAGTGAAAATAAACCAAATACATGATGATTTAACATTTTATAAAATGTGTTTTGCAGAGATAAAGTAAATCCTTGGCTGCATTTATCTCTATACCATTATGTCTCAAGTGTAGAATCTTGGCTTATAGCAGAGATGATTGTAGCTGTTGTGAATTTAAGGGATATTGATTACAGAGGGATGCTCTAATTTCCCTGAACAATGCCTAATATCTCTTCTGAATGTTCATGATTTCCTCTGATAAGATTTTTACTATGGACATGATGTGTCTTTATCATTTTAACACATTCAGTCTCCTTCTTCCACAAAGGGAGAAGAGGCACTAGTAAAGACATTAGACACCACTGCTTAGCTAAAATTTGATAATACTTTGTCTTATGATATTTATGTTTTATTATTATGGTCTACTTATGGTGAACTCCTCTGGTTTTCCACTTATGATTGTGAAATAAGATTTCAAATACATATGGATTAAAATGTGGTTTAAGATTTAAAAGTAAATAATAGTTCAATGATATGATATTTGAAGGTAATATAGCAAAGAATGAAGTTTGGGAGACTCGACCATATATCAGTAAAATTGTTGTTGTTCAGTCACTCAGTCATGTCCGACCCACTGTGACACCATGAACTGCAGCACACTAGGCTTCCCTGTCCTTCAATATCTTCAGGAGCTTGCACAAACTACGTGAATTGAGTAGTGATGCCATCCAACCACCTCATCCTCTGTCACTCCATTCTCCTGTTGCCCTCAGTCTTTCCCAACATATGGGTCTTTTCTGATGAAACCAGCTCTTTGCATCAGGTGGGCAAAGTATTGGAGCTTCAGCTTCAGCACCAGTCCTTCCAGTGAATATTCAGGGTTGATTTCCTTTAGGATTGACTTGTTTGATATTATTGCTGTCCAAGGGACTCTCAAGAGTCTTCTCCAGCACCACAGTTCAAAAGCATCAATTCTTTGGTGCTAAGCCTTCTTTATGGTCCCACTCTTATATCCATACATGACTAATGGAAAAACCATAGCTTTGACTATACAGACCTTTGTCGGCAAAGTGTTATCTTTGCTTTTTAATATGCTGTCTAGGTTTATCATAGCTTTTCTCCCAAAGGACAAGTCTTTTAATTTCATGGCTGCAGTCACTGTCTGCAGTGATTTTGGAGCCCAAGAAAATAGAACCTGACACTGTTTCCACTTCCCCCCCATCTATTTGCCATGAAGTGATGGGACTGGATGTCATGATCTTAGTTTTTTGAATGTTGAGTTTTAAGCCAGCTTTTTCACTCTCCTCTTTCACTTTCATCAAGAGGCTCTTAAGTTCCTCTTCACTTTATGCCATGGACTTCTTTATTGGCTCAGAAGGTAAAGAATCTGCCTGCAATACAGGAGATCTGGGTTCAATCCCAGAGTCAGGAAGATCTCCTGAAGAATGGAGTGGCAATCCACTCCAGTATTAATGCCTGGAGAATTCCATGGACAGAGGAGCCTGGTGGCCTATAGTCCATGGCATTGCAAAGAGATGGATACAACTGAGTGACTAACACACTTAACACTTTCACTTTCTACCATTAAAGTGGTATCATCTACATATCTACAGTTGTTGATATTCCTCCTGGCAATCTTGATTCCAGCTTGTGAATCATCCAGCCCAACATTTTGCATGATATACTCTGCACATAAGTTAAATAAGTAGGGTGACAATTTACTTATCAGTAGACTAATCAGCATAATAATTATGAAATATGAAATATCTACATTCTATGGAGAAGGAAATGGCAGCCCACTCCAGTACCCTTGCCTGGAAAATCCCATGGACAGAGGAGCCTGGTAGGCTACAGTCCATGGGGTCGCAAAGAGTCGGACACGACTGAGCGACATCACATTCACTTTCACTTTCCTCACCTCCTACTCTTCTGTGTCTGTAAAAGAAACTGGCATTCAGACCCAGATAAGATGATACGCTGGGGCACTAGCCTGCCATCTTCTAGGATGCCTAGCTTTCCAAATGAAGTTGTATTCCTTGCTTCAAAAAAAATAAATAAATAAAATATCTACATTCTAGAGCATAATAGTAATGATTTTCTTCAATTATTGAGGAAAGAAAAAGTAATAGCAATGTAATAATATGTATATGATAATGGACATAATTTGTAAGTGGTGTTGCATACTGGAAAATTCTCCATCCCATTGAGTGGAAAAAAAATTACTGGAAAAATAGTGAAATATTTTAGGTACTTGTAAAATTTTTCTTAGGATTAAAATTTTGTTTGCTTTGTAATCACAAATGTGAGAGTCCACAAAAGAAAACAGGAGAAGAAAAAAGAGATTTCATTTTAAGAGACACTGAATCAGATTTAGATTTTCTTCAGTTACAGTGTAACTGCTACTTGGAGAAGACTACATTAAGTATAATCACAGGAACACCAGGAAAAAGGTAAAGATATATTTCTTACATCTATACATGCAAATGTTTATATATTTATATTGGGATGAAAATTGGTATATCCAAAATATATGAACTATAAAGATAAATGTTTGATATGATTATTCAATAAGAAGTAGTATCATGTAGTTAGACAGCCTTCCTAAATGTTTATGGGCAATGAGCATGTGCCAACTTAAATAGAAAATATTAGTCAACAATATAGCATCTCTGAGGATTAAGAAGAAATCAACATAAGTTGTTGAAATGTTATAAATACTAGGTTCCTAGCAGTTATTACTTTCCTGATTGTTTCCAGAGATTGTTGAACTTTATTGGCAATATAATTATCTCAGAGTACAAATTATTTTTAATTAATAATTATTGATTAAGAGAAAGTATGATAATGAATTGAACTTCTATGCTGTTGATTAATAGACTTATTTATTTATTGAGCAATTTTAGGTTTACAGAAAAATTGAGTGGAAAGTGCAGTGTTCCCATATATCCCATTACCATCTCCCCAATTTCCCTGGTTTTTAACATCTTGCATTAGTGTGGTACACTTGTAACAGTTGAGCTATAATAGCTATAGCTGATATGTTATTAGCAAAGTCCATACTTTATCTACACTCTTGGTTTTATACCTTCTGTGTGTTTTGACAGATGTGTAGTGACATATATCTACAATTAAAACTTCATTGTTTCACCTCTCTAAATATCCTCAGGCTCCATCTACCCCCCTTTAATAGTGCCAACCACTGATCTTTTTACTGTCTTCATAATTTTGTCTTTTCCAGAATATCTTATAGCTGGAATTTATGTGGACTATTCAGATTGGTTTCTTTTACTTTGCAATATGTGTTTAAGATTCCTGCTTGTCATATCATAATTTGATAGCTCATTTTTTTTTTAATCACTGAATATCCCATACTATGGAAGTACCACTCTTTGTTTATGCACTCATCTGTTGAAGAACATCTTGGTTGATTACAAGTTTGGGCAATTTTTGTTATAAACATCTGTATGCTGAGTTTTGTTTGGACCTAAGTTTTCAACTCATTTGGGTAAATACCAGAGTGGTATTATTGGATCCTGTGGTAAGAGTGTTTAATTTTTTAAAAAAACTGTCAGACTACCTTTGAAAGTAGCTGTATCATTCATTCCCCTTATACACTGTGTACCAGTATGCACACTAGCATTCACCTGTTTGTCTCTCCAATTTGGGGGCAATATATTGCCTTATGACTTCACTTTTCTGATATATCTAAGAAGAGTTGTTGATTTTCCATTTGTTCAGCTTTTAGATTGTTGTTAAGTGTAAGTGACAACCTCCAGGATATTTGCAAGAAATTCATGAATTAGAGTTCTGAGATAAAAATTTAAGGTATTACTTTCATTTTGCTTCCTATTTACACTTTTCTTTAACTATTAAAAATGAGTTCTCATTTCTGTAATAAGTCCAATTCAGTTGCTTAGTCCTGTTCAACTCATTGCGACTCCATGGACTGCAGCTTACCAGAATTCCCTGTCCATCACCAATTCCTGAAGCTTGATCAAACTCATGTCCATTAAGTTGGTGATGCCATCCAATGATCTCATTATCTGTCATCCCCTTCTCCTCCTGACTTCATTCTTTCCCAGCATCAGGGTCTTTTCAAATGAGTCAGTTCTTCGCATCAGGTGACCAAGTACTGGAGTTTCAGCTTCAGCATCAGTCCTTCCAATGAATATTCAGGACTGATTTCCTTTAGGATTGAATGGTTTGATGTCCTTGCAGTCCAAGGGACTCTCAAGAGTCTCTCCAACACCATAGTTCAAAAGCATCAATTCTTCGGCACTCAGCTTTCTTTATAGTCCAACTCTCACATCCATACATGATTACCAGGAAAACCATAGCTTTGCCTAGACAGACCTTTGTTGGCAAAGTAACATCTCTGTTTTTTAATATGCTGTCTACCTGTGGCGGATGCATGTTGATGTATGGCAAAACCAATACAATATTATAAAGTAAAAAAAAATAATAATAATAATAAAATAATACGCTGTCTAGGTTGGTCATAGCTTTTCTTCCAAAGAGCAAGTGTCTTTTAATTTCATGGCTGCAGTCACCATCTGCAGTGATTTTGGAGCCCAAGAAAATAAAGTCTGTCACTGTTTCCATTGTTTCCCCATCTCTTTGCCATGAAGTGATGGGACTGGATGCCATGATCTTCAATTTTTGAATGTTGTGTTTTAAGCCAACTTTTTCACTGTCCTCTTTCACTTTCATCAACAGGCTCTCTTCTTCGCTTCCTGCCACAAACTGCAAAATAAATTTAGATAATCTACCAATTCATTTTGCTTTAAATGTTAAGATGTGCTTCCCAGGTGATTCAGTGGTAAAGACTCTGCCTGTCAATGCAGAAACCACAGGAGACCAGGAGACAGAGGTTCAGTCCCTGGGTCGGAAGATCTCCTGGAGGAGGAAATGTCAACCCACTCCAATATGCTTGCTGGGATAACCCTATGGATAGAGGAGCCTGATAGGCTACAGTTCATGCAGTTGCAAAGAGTCAGCCATGACTGAGTGACTGCACACATATTCAGATGTTAATATATTTTCCCATTACAATGAAAAATTAAGCATATAAATTCCATATTTAGAAGTTGGCTATTAAAATAACATTGAAAGCCATCTTTACTTGCAACATGAAAGCTCATTTAAGCTTTGTTATTTTTACGAATTTTAAAATTTGTTTGGAGTGTAAGATATTAAAGTTCCTCTTTTAGGTATAATTAAATGCCTTTTCTGGCATAAGCATGAGCAGGGTATTAACTTGATGTATAACATTAGAGAACATCTATCACCAGGGGACAGTGCCCAGTAGATAATATTCATGGATATTTTCTTATAGTAAGTGCAAGTTTTAATTTATTTATTTTTATACTTACTATTTATTGATTTGAACATTTTTGTAGTTTAGAAATTTGAATACAGGATATAGATGATGTAAGCACTGACAAATACACAAGGGTCAATTAGATTTAGGATTATTGGAAATATTAATAATACTAATAGATACAGAAGTATAACTTTCTTTGTAAGTTAAAGACTATATATATTGTCATTTTTATGCACACAATAGGCTACTTTGTTAATAGTGATGCATTGGTTGATTTCAACATCAAAAAGTTTGCTTTCATAGAGAATATTAAGAAAAATTACCCTCAAAGCTGGTGTTATTATTTTACATAAGGAATAAAATAAATATAAAAATATTTGTAGAATTAAATAATTATTACAAACAACTAAAAATGCCACATTGTTCAAGGACTACATATTTTTGAGAGGCTTTAAAATTGATATTGCATGTATATACTTATTTATAGCTCATTTTCTTTTAAACAAGATTTAAGCTGCTTATCAAAATACTGACACTGATGTATAGATCAGTCTTATGGACTCTGTGGGAGAGGGAGAGGGTGGGGAGATTTGGGAGAATAGCAGTGAAACATGTATAATATCATGTATGAAACGAGTTGCCAGTCCAGGT
>NW_011495025.1:2865624-2892990 GCF_000754665.1 Bison bison bison | reverse complement strand
GGAGGGAGGAGGGAGGAGGGTTCAGGATGGGGAACACAGGTATACCTGTGGTGGATTCATTTCGATATTTGGCAAAACTAATACAATATTGTAAAGTTTAAAAATAAAATTAAAAAAAAAAATACTGACTGCTTTAGATAGGCCTGAAGTGAAGTGGTCTCAGTTGTTTACTTCTCTGTGTTGAACTGAAGAAAAGAAGGGAATCCACAGCCTAGACAGAGTATTTACTTCCTGATACCATCTATACAATTTTTTTTTTTGTTCTCATGACCAGGCTATTTTAGAACTATATACATCAGTGATACTTAACACTGAATTTACTTCTTATTTTCTTTTCTATATAAATATGTAAAAGTAAAATTTATGACTGGAAGGTTATTGAACTGTCCCCTAATTGTAATACTTAGCTGAGGAAATTATAATTTATTAATATATATTAATTATAAAAATCCTTAATTTTTTAGTTTCTTCCCTGGTATTCCTTTCAAATATTTAGATAAGTAACAATATCTTTACTCATCTCACACCAGTCAGGTGGCCATTCTGACTGGCATAAGATGATACCTCATTGTAGTTTTGATTAGCATTTCTCTAATAATTAATGATATTGAGATCTTTTCATATGCCTGTTGACCATTTGTATGTCTTCTTTGAAGAAGTGTCTGTTTAGGTTTTCTACCCATTTTTTTGATTGGGTTGTTTGAGTTTTTGATATTAAGTTCTTTGAGCTATAGTTTTATATTTTGGAAATTAATCTCTTGTCAGTAGCATCATTTGCAAATACTTTATCCTAGTCTATAGGTTGTATTTTTTTTTTTTTTTTATGATTTCCTTTTCTGTGCAAAAGCTTATGAGTTTGACTGGGTCCCATTTGTTTATTTTTGTTTTTATTTCCATTGCTCTAGGAGACATCAAAAAATACTGCTGTGATTTATGTCAAAGAGTATTCTATGTTTCCCTTTAGTAATTTTATATAATTCAGTCTTACATTTAGGTCTTTAATCCATTATGAGTTTATATTTGTGTATGTTTTTTAAAATGTTCAAGTTTCATATTTTTATATGAAGCTATCCAATTTTCAGCACCATTTATTAAAGAGACTTTTCTCCATTGGGCCTCCATAGTCATAGATTAATTGACCATGTGGGTTCATTTCTGAACTTTTCTGTTCCATTGATCTATATATCTGTTTTTGTGCCAGTGCCATACAGTTTTGATTGCTCTAGCTTTGCAGTATCAGGGAGCCTGATTCCTCCAGCTCTATCTTCATTCTCAAAATTACTATGGCTATTCAGGGTCTTTTTAGTTTCTATACAAATTCTAAAATGATTTATTCTAGTTTTATAAAAAATGCCATTAGAAATTAGCTGTAAATTGCATTGAATTTGTAGATTGCCTTGGTAGTACGGTCATTTTATCAATAGTGATTCTTCCAGTCCAAGAACATGGTATATCTTTCCATTGGTATTGTCTTCAGATTCCTTCATTAGCACCTTATAATTTTCAGAGTATAGACCTCTAGCCTCCTTAGATAGATTTATTGATAGATATTTTATTCTTTTTATGTGATGGTAAATGGGACTGTTTCCTTATTTTTCTAATATTTTATTGTTAATATGTAGAAATGTAACAGATTCATGTGTATTAATTTTGTATCTAGCTACTTTACTGAATTCATTGATGAGCTCTAATAATTTTGTGGTAGTATCTTCTATGTATAATTTTACAATTATATGTATAATCTATGTATAATTGATGAGTGCTAGTAATTTTATGGTAGAATTTTCTATGTATAGCATCATGTCATCTGCAAACAGTGACAGTTACACTTCTTTTCCCCTTTGTATTCCTTTTATTTACTTTTCTTCTCTGATTGCTGTGGGATTTATAGTTGGCTATGCTATGTATATGATGTGTGAGAAAGACACTGTATGCTGAGTCTACAAAATGAGCATACCAATGCCATATTTCTTCCAGATTTGTTCTGATAAACAGATGAGTGTGTGCATGCTAAGTTGCTCAGTCGTGTTCAACTCTTTGTGATCCTATGGGCTGTAGCCCGCCAGGCCCGCTGTCCATGGGATTCTCCAGGTGAGAATATTGGAGTGGGTTGACATTTCCTTCTCCAGGGAATCTTCTCAACCCAGGGATTGGACCCTGGTCTTTTACATCTCCTGCATTGGCAGACAGGTTCTTTACCACTAGTGCCACCTGGGAAGCCCTAAACAAATGAGTACATGAATGTGTGGAATATAAAAATCATTTTAATATATTTAAATTCAGTGTACATTAAGATAACTCTTTTCAGGCACTATTCATGTTAAGTTCTGAGGGTGAAAATGGAAATGGTTCAGAGACCAATCCTCAAGCAGCATGAATAAATAAATAAATGAATGAGATTGGGGTCTATGTACCTGTGCAGAATACTAATTAATGCAACTTTGGAACATGGATTTGAAAAACCTGAAGAGTTCCTGCTGTGAAGACCAGCATTCATTCATACATTGTTTCAAAGAAATATTTATTGAACTAAGTATCTCAATAGACAAATTTTCAACTCTTATGGGCCTTACAGTCTAGCAGTGGGATACAGAAAACAAACAATTAAATTAATAAATATATACTATATCAGTGGGTGAAAAATTATAGTGGAAAATAAAGCATAATCAGAGGATTTGGGTTTTTTATATTATAAACCGAGGTAGGGAAGGCCTTTATGAGCAGTGATCTGTAGAAACTGATGGAGTGAGCCATAAATATATTCAGGGTAAGGGTAAGAGAATCTCAGGGTTTATATGATATTAGTTGTATACTTGACTAGCATGAACTCGTGAAAGAGCCTATTATGCATATCATTAAAACAAATCCAAACTTGGTTTTAGACCTTCATTGTATCAATCCTGGATTATGCCTTAGTTCCCAAGACATCTTTATTTGCTTAATACGCCCTCTCTTTATTGTTCTCAAATTCTATTTTTCCAACTAATTTTTATTCAGGGGTTATTTCCTTCAAGAAGCCAGTGTAGATAAAATATTATCTTTTATGCCCCAAAACGTATTTCTGTCATAATGCTGTAGAGTTGAATCCATAAAGTCCTTGAAGACAAGGACTCATGGTTTATCTCTAGAAAAATGACTTACTCTCAATAAAATTTTGCTGAGTTGAATTAGAAATAGAAGCTATCTGGATTGACTGAAACAGAATATGTATAGGTGAGAAAATGACAAAAAATATGAGGAAGACAAGACATAAAATATGAAGGTCCCAAAAATAACGAAGAAAAAAACCTGGTGAAACAGCTGATTCAGTAACTAAACTAACTTGTCAACGAATGAATCAAACATGAGGAGTAGGTCGCTGCTGCTTTTATTGTGCCTTCTATTTCCCCTCTTTTCCTGCTATCTCTAAGTAAAACTGTGTAAGGATAGCGCATAGCAGTATCCGACAGATACTTAGGGCTCAATAAAATATCCAAATTTAGGATTAGCTTCAGAAAAGAACATTTGAAAAATATTCACATCATGTTTCTGATTAAAGGAGGCAATGAATACTTTAAAGAAATTAATTTAGGTATATGCATATGTGTGTAATTTGGTCAGAATCTTACTGCTATAGTCAGTTCAAATGACAGAAGTAGTTTTTGTTTTGTTTTGTTTTGTTTTCCAGGATAGATATTATTTCCCTCCTCTTTAATTTACGAACAAATGACTTTTTAGTTTGGCTATCATATGACTTTGAGTGAAGACAGGGATATTGTAAATAAGATTACTACCATGGTTCATTGATCCCAGTATTTAGTCTATTGCATTAATCATACCTTACAGTCTCCTTGATGTCTCAGCACATTTTGATAGAGTATTGACATATTTTAAATTTAACCATGGATTCAAGGATACACATGACCTTTTCAGAAAGTATATGTTATTGTAAGAACTTACAAGAACTGAATCATTTTCGTGTAGAGATGTTAACTACTACAGTCAACTTCAAAACAGCTCTTACTATTAAGCCTTGGAGTAATTACACTTTAGTTTGTGTTTCTAACTTTGAAACACCATTGTTCAGTGGTAAATTTTCTTCAGCTTGAAATGCAAAAGTCAGCTTCATTTATATTTGAGATACAAGAATTCTATCAATATTTTAAACTAAATTTAGAAAATTTTTGCACTGGAAATGCACACTCAACTTTAAAGTTTTAATACCATAAGTAAAATATTGTTATTACATAATAACTTAGTAACTAAATACATTCTTCCCAATGCTATTGTTTACTTTAATAGCAAGACAATGTCACTGGTATTGACAGCCTGTAGGAATTCCCCCTTATAAATGTTAGTGTCTACCCAAAGAGAAAAATTCCTAACTATATGATGTTATATTAAGAATTAATTCTTATATGTAGTCTAGAAAGATAATTTTAATAGATTTCTGAGTTAATATCTTTAAATATTTTATTATGTCTTTCTTCTAGTACAGAAGATCCATAATTCAAGTTATTAATGTATTAAGTTACCTGTTCTATGTCAAAGAAATTATTTTTTATTATTAATTACATTTCCCTCAAAATTGTAAGATAAGATATTCATCATAAAGTTGTGAATACACTCATGACTAGCACCATTAACTCAGTTTTTTGTCCAGTGTATCTTCCTTAAGAATCAATATTGTACTATAAGACTCCACACTTCCACTGCAGGGGGCACGGGTTCTATCTCTGGTTGGGGAACTTAAGATCCTACATGATGCACTGTGTGACCAAAAAAAAAAAAAAAATCAAATTTGGGTACAGATATAGAGAAGACAATTAATGTTACTCTCAGTCTCAGAAAAATAATCTGCCAGCTAAAGTAAAATTGAACCTGGTATCTAAAATATATCAGACAAAGGGTAAATAATATCTTTGGGGAAAATATTAACTAGTTTAGCCAACTTTCATCAAATTTCTCTTTCTAACAGACAGACTTTAAAGAATATTAGTATTTTAGATGTTTGAGAGAAGTTTTCAATGTTGCATATGTATTGTTGGGCATTGGGAGAACATTGCTATAGCTTATATATAGGCTAGTAAGGTAAGCAGGAAATATATACATGTATGGATGCATTTATCCATCTAACCGTCCACACACAAAAAAACTTTTTTCATTTTCTGACCCTGCCGACTGATAGGTAAATTCAAGACAAAGCTATGCTTTGCTAATTGCTTCATAATACAATGAATAATTCATAGTGGTGTCCCACACATATGTGTTTAATTGTTAATGAATAGAGAGGAGGGGGAGAAAAAGAGGTTGATTTGCTATCAGATTAGATATTGAATGGTTAAGTTCTGGTCTTTGACACTGCTAACTCATGACATTCATTTTGTTTTGTTTCTTCTCGGTAAGGTCTTAAGAGTGTGTACCTCTCTGGCAAATGTATCATGAACTATTTTTGTTTTCCTGTCTAGAATGAAAGCTTAGAATATTATGTTTAACAATATATCAATGCTTGTACACTGCCCACTATATACTGTAGATGATATTTTACATGAAAAAAATTGTTTAGAGACTGCCTTGATAAACCAATAATACCATCACTGTGTTTTGGTTCAGTTGAGTAGAATCAGACTCTTCAGAATTAGCTGAATTCATAATGTATTCATTTACTAAACAAACTTACAATTTAGTAACTCATAAGGAATTATTAATTTGATAAGATACTTATTTTACACAGTTAATTTATTCTTTACTTAATGAATTCACCAAAACAACAACAACAACAATATTTATAGAGTGCATACATACCATATACCAGTAACTTTGCATAGGGTCACTTTGTGATGGAGAAGAACGGGGCTTCATGAGCCTAAAAATAAAACCAATGCAGGGAATTACTACTCTGAAGGCAGGTCCATATTTAGACATGAGTACACCACCCAGTATGTAACACAGGCTGGCCCATGAAAGTTCCCAGTGGATGTACAAATGATATAACTAGCATAACTAATGTAAAATTGGGGATAAGTATGGCTATACTTTTCCATTCTTTTTTGTATACATAATTTGTCTCTTTATTAGTATGGAGAGGTATAGATGTTTTCAGTTCATTTGGTGCTGTTCATTCACAGGATGCTGAGTATTTTTGAAAAAGCATTAAATATGTTCCGTTTCTGTCATTTATTGGCAACTGATTATTTCATCAATATTTTATATTAAAATTTTCAAATATATACAAAAGATAGAATGACTAGTATGATAAATTTCCATTATGTGTCCCCTGGCTTCAAGAGTTATCAATAGTCTTCTATTCTACTTCATACTACTACTTGTGTTTTTACACAAATCCTGACATTGTACCATGTTATTATAAATATTTACTGTATATCTCTAAAATAAGATTATTTTTTAAAATGTAATATCATTATCAAAGAATATTTAACCATAGTTTTTTTTAAATATCACTAAATATTCAGTTATTGAGTTGGCATCACGAACTCAATGGACATGAGTTTGAGCAAGCTCCAGGAGATGGTGAAGGACAGGGAAGCCTGGCATGCTGCAGTCCATGGGATCACAAAGTCCATGGGATTGCAGTCCATGGGATAGCAAAGAGTCAGACATGACTGAGCAATTGAACAACAAAAATATTCAGTCAGGATACACATTCCTCAAATAACCTTGTTCTTTCAATAGTGCATTTGAACCAGAATCCAGGGTCCATTAAAATTGGTTGATGTGTCCTAATAAACTCATCGTGAGTTGAAAATATCTTAATTTGAAAATGCATTTAATACACCTAGCCTTCCAAACATTAAAGTTTAGCGTAGCGTACCTCAGGGCTTCCCTGGTGGCTCGGACGGTAAAGCATCTGCCCGCAATGCGGGAGACCCGGGTTCGATCCCTGGGTCGGGAAGATCCCCTGGAGAAGGAAATGGCAACCCACTCCAGTATTCTTGCCTGGAAAATTCCATAGACTGAGGAGACTGGTTAGGCTACAGTCCACGGGGTCGCAAAGGGTCGGATATGACTGAGCGATTTCACTTTCATGTCATTTCACTTAGTTTACCGTAAACGTGCTCAGAACACTTATATTAGCCAACAGTTAGATAAAATCATCTAGCACCCAGCCTATTTTATGATAAACTATTGAAATTTCATGTAATTTATTGAAGACCGTAGTGAAAGTGAAAAACAGAATGGCTGTGTGAGTACAGAATGATTGTTTACCCTCATGACGGCATGGCTGACTGAGAACGGCATCTCACTGCCACTTCCAGCCATCACTGGACATATTGTACTGCATATAGTTAGACCAGGAAAAGACCAAATTTATAAAACAAAGTATAACTCTACCACATGCATATCACTTTTGCACCATTGTAAAGCTGAAAAGTTGTATTAATTAGTTGAGCCATCGTAAATATATAGACATTTACTGTCTATATATAGGGCATCATGAGTTCATACTGACTCATTCAATTCAAATTTGAACTAGAGGGTTTTAACATAATCTTTTTGAACTTATACTCTCATCTTGTTTCTCTTATGCTGAATATACTGGTTCTTAATCTTTAATAATCTGTGTATCATTAAGTTCTCCATTTGGTTTATCTCATTCTATATAAAACTCAGTTTTAGTATTCATGATCAGTACCACATAAACAATATGATTATCAAATACAGTTTGTTTTTTGTTTATGTTTGCATCTGTTTTATAATTGAAAGTCATGCTATAACTTGTCAATTGTCAGTAATCATAATTAGAGGAATGTCAAAATATAGACCATACATATTAATTATAATCTTTAGTTTGTAAGAATGAGATTCATAGAAGTTTCCTAGTAAAAGGCAGATTTTTTGTGTGTATAAGACACAAGTGTCCTGGCAATAGAACTGAAAATTAAGCAATTCTTGAGATTTTATTTCTCTGACTCTTTCTATAGTCATTTTTCTGGAATCTTCACTTCTCTTTTCCTATTTGTTGTCTTCTCTCTTTGCCAGTGGACTTTTCCTTCTAGTCGCAGTTTCTCCCCCCCTTATAATGTTGTCTTATACAGAAAATATTATAGCCACTCTCACACATTACTATGGCATGGATTTTCATCTTTCCACTACCAGTGGCTTCCCACTCTCAATATTACCTGGTCATTATCTTTGGGTTATTAGTTACCTCATGTGTTGGATGTCCTTGAAACACATGCACTCCATTAAGCCCGCATATTATCCTAGAGAACATCTTTTGGAACTGGTTCTTAAGTAGTTGTGAATATTTTATACAGAGCTCTGTGGATGGCAAATATTCTAACGCAAGACCTGGCGAGTCTAACATGATTGCAGGAAATGTTTTGAACAGTCAACATGTCTTAGTTAGTTAGTTTGAATGATATTTATTCTTAGCCTCTTTTTATTCTATAAAATATATGGGAATAAATGCAGTATGTACAATTTTATTGTGTGACTAGTTGGTAAAAATAATGATATATTTTCCTATGAGTAGTTGCATTTTAAAGAAAGAATTTCTTAACTTGTATGAAGTAATTTTGTTTCATAGCTGTTATTCCCTTCTATTTTCTTCCTAGGGTGCCAGATGAGATAACTAGAACTCTTATGACAAGCATGTGGTCAGACCCATAACTTACACTGTTTTGTTCTTGTTCAATAGCAGCTAATATTAAGTTCAATGTTCTCAAATATTTACTCACAGTAATATGTTCCATTTGGTCTACACTGTGATTTTTTGGCTCCTACTTAATAATAGTTCTATGCCCTTTAGCAAATATAACAGCAGGAAAACCATAATGTTCAAAACAACAGACTTGTTTAATATGTAGTATATTTTTTCTTTCCTGTTTGCCTTTACCAGTTTAATATTGCTTCTGGAATTCTTGGCAGACTTACACACTTTTTTTTTTACTGCTTAAAAGTATGCATTTTGGTTGTTTCCCTTTTTAGCACATGTAAGATCTATGTCATAGGATCAACTTTCATAATGATTCATTTTGGTGGGGGGAACTTAATTCAGCTACCCATTGTCTCCAGGCTTCAGAATTGCTATACACTTTTTACTGATTAAGAATTTTCATTTAAAATATTTTTTTCCAGTGGTGATTTCATTCCTTTAATTGGTCTTATTCTGGATGGAAGAAAGAAAAAGAGAATGACTATGAAGCTCAAAATGTTTTCCTTGCATTAAGTGTAAAATTGATTCCTATTCTTTCAGAATTAATGAGTTTACTCTGTTGTGGGACCAGTCAATTTGTCAATATAGTACAAAAATGGAATCAACTAGAAATAAAAAGGAAATATGAAGAGGTGCCATGGATAAGGAGATGACTCCTGAATCCTGCCATAGTGGAAAACACAGAATTCCTCTGCTTTATTGTTTTCAGCAATATTCTCTCTTTCTTTCTATAAGAGCATCCTAAATCCTCTTTCATTGCCTTGTGACTTTCTGTGTGTCCAATAGGCAAAGTTTTTTCTCTGTCCCTTTGATTTTGCTTTAGGCTTTGTAACACATGTTGGCCAATGGGATGTGAATGGATGTAATTTATGTCACGTCTCAGCCAGTTAAATAGACATTGCTGAATTCTGCAAGTTATTTTGATTATTTCCCTTTGCCATGAAAATGACATATCCCAAAAAGGACTGCTTCTTCAGCCTGGGCAATAGAACAAGATCAGAGATCCAGTAGACATCTAATATGAAAGATAAATACTAGTTATGGTAAGCCACTGAGATTTGGGGGGTATTTAACTACACCAAAGCTAAATAATATAATTCTTCATTTTTGCAATATGTAGAAATTTTTGAACAATTCATTTTTTGCTATCATTGTCTCCAGAATAATAGCTTCAGGTTTAAGTTGCTTGAAGTTCTTTATATTTCTTTCTCCTGTGTATCTTCCACAAAGTAGTTTGTTAATAATTGTTTGAAGAGTTAATATTTTAATGAATAGATGGATGACTAATCATCTTTTAGACAAACTTTTTTTCAGTTAGACATTTTTCAGGTCAAAAGTACTTCATACTGTCTCAGTCAGTAGCTTTTGAATTTTGGATTGCTGAAATGTTACTTCAAAATATAATTATTGTGTTTCTTAAAATTGATATGAAGTTACTTAATTCCATATGTATGTAGACCACATGCTCTGTAAGTACCTGTTAAAAATGCTAATCAATTTGGGATAGAAAATGATAAATATCCAAGTTCTACTATAGAATATGTTCATATTTACAAATTTTGAATGAGAAAAAACTATGTTCTAGTTATTGAATATTTAATTACATAGCATTTCATAGATACTACACAAATTGCCAACATTCAAGGAATTAACATAAAGTAAAATACATGTTTTACTTTACACTCTAAAGCAGACTGGAAAAAGTAATTGAAAAATATAGGAACCAAAGCTCAAAGGATGTAAAATCTAAATGTATCATTTCGTGTAACAGAGTTAGTAATTCCCATTCTTGACAATCTCTAATTCCAAGCATTTTACAGACTCTGGTAGTCTCAGATTATGAAATCTCTTCTGTACATTAAAGATCTCTTCCACCCATGACTAGCACCATAAAACTTATCACCTTAAGGGCTAAGGCTACACCTTTCTGTTCCCAATAGTTTTTAAAAGAAGAGAAAAGAGATGGGACATAAGAAGGTTAGGACAACCTTTAGAAACATTCCAGATTCTACCTTATAAGGATGAGTTTTGCCCTCAAAGTAATGCAGGCTTACTTGTATCCACTAAGTTTTCTATTGGGTTGGTCAAAAATTTCATCTGGGTTTTCCAGTAAAATGTTATAGAAAAAGCCCAGTGAACTTTTTTGTCAACACAGTACAATAAACCAAGATGTTTATAAAAAGAAATAATACATTTAAATTTTCCTTTAACATATTCCTTTATGTATCTATGTATCTGTATAGCTTTTGATCACTTGTGTATGTGTTACTGGATCACTCGTTCAGTTGTGTCTGACTCTTTGCAAACCCTTGGACTGTAGCCCGCCAGGCCCCTCTGTCCATGGAATTCTCCAGGCAAGAATACTGGAGTGGGTTGCCATTCTCTTCTCCAGGGGAATCTTCCCAACCCAGGAATCGAACCTACATCTCCAGCATCTCCTACATTGGCAGGCGAGGTCTTTACCACTAGCGCCACATGGGAGCCTAAAAGTGGGCTTGATCACTTGAGCCATTGATTAAAAGTATAACCAGGCCTCTACATATGTTGAGAACTTGGTTCCTCTACAAAACAAGATTTACCATCCTTTCTTATCACACTACTGAGACTTGGAAAGATGATAACCACCATGTACTAAAGGCTTTTTCTTCTAATCTTCTAAAATGCAGTGTATACAGTTTTAACCACAGCTAAGATAACCTCATGCCATAGTGATCAGAACATCCAATGATTTCTGTCTCCAATTATCCATATCATATAAGCTCATCTCACTATAGACAAAAATAGTTCTAAAATCCCAGTACAGTTTAGCTTCTTTTGCCTTTACTAGTAATACATTGCAAATATAGTTTTTCTCCTGGTACTGTATCTCATTTCCTCTTTCTCAGTTTCAATGTTCTTTTAAAAAGAAACTTGATGTTACTTTATTAATATTTTAATTCTCAAAATACATATCCTATGATAGCAACAGAATCAGTGATCATGCAAAAAATTACAGGAGTTACCTCTTATATGACTAACATTCAAAAACTGTATTTAAATTCACTTAGTTTCCCTCAATGGTCCAATAAGCATAACACAGATAAAGGAGATAATTAAGTCCTCTGCATGAAATGGAATGGATTCTCATAATAGCAACTTCTAAAACTGAATCTATACACTCTGAATGAGAGAACCCATTTCAGGCATGATTGTAAAGTATAACAGTAAGGCCATTTGTCAAGCTCAAGCCATGGAATGCTGAGTATTTCAGAAATCCTTCCTGTTACTTTGGAATTCAAGTATAGTAATGAAACAGGATTTGAGTTGTCAGGTAAAATAAAATAATTACGTTAAAGTTCAGGTAAGACAATTGGGGAAAGTATCTGGCCTGCAGGCACAAACATCGAAGCCTTTTGTGCTTTTGTTTAAGATTTTTATTATTTACCTTTTGAAACTTTATATATATTCACATTGTGAAAAATAGGATTGTGTGTGGTTGGGTGTGTGTGTGTGTTTGTGTGTGTGTGTGTGTGTGTGCAAATAGGGAAGAAAATGTTGTAGGCCACTCCTCCTAGTGCCCAACATATTCACTTATTGTGCATGAGCACTTTGGCCAATTAGATGGTAATTGTGTGTTAAGTTTTATCAAGATATTCTCGACCTGAGGTACCCCACTAATTAATTCTTCAAGCTCCCTTAACCATGTCTAACTCTCTCAACATTAGGGCAGATTCTTTGAATTTATTATTCTATTTAAATAAACTAAATTTAACTGGAGTTATTCTATAATGTTAATAATAGTGAAACTTTAAAAGGTTCAAGACAAATAGTTCAATTTTATGTTTTAGAACCAACTACAGCTGTTTTTACACTACAGCCACAGAGCTAAGACAGAAACCACATGGCTCGCAAGGCCTAAGACATTTACTGTCTTGTTCCAAATAGAAGAAAGTTTTCTAATCCCCATTATACTTTATATGTTCATATGTGAAGGTGGGAAACAAGATTAACATACATAAAGAGAAGATAAAGGAGCAGAGCCTGAATTCTTTCTTTGTGTTACATTGTAAGGAATTGTTGCCATCTTGAGGGACAGACAGCTATTAGGCCCAGCAGGGTGATTTTCACTTTTCTAAATCACAAATAGTACAAATGTCTGTAATGGATCTTAGTATTAGACTCAATTTTAAAATCCCCAACTGCTGTAGGAAGATTATGGACGGTAGGTGAGGAAACACACAGTTTTTGTTAAAGAACGAGTGTTGGCTCACAGTGGGTAATCCATTCCTGTTCTACTTGCTGTAGCTAAAGTAAAAATTTTTGTTCAAGTTTCAACTGCTCTGCAATGGATATTTGCCCTAAATATTGCTGGATAATTTAGTCCTCTTTTGTGGGAGAGGATCCCAATGAGTCATGGTAAATAAATGATAGTGAACTGGAACTTTACTAGAGCATGGGAAAAGTAGCACCTAGGTGTATAAAAGGACTAGTTGTAGTTTGGCTGAGAGACATCATGGTGAGTGGGAATGTATTTCAGGCAACATACCTTACTTTCTGGAAAACTGTTAAAGTGACTTCTGCGTAAAATTCAGGAAGTAATTAGAATATTTCATGAAACATGCAAATAAGTGTTTCTCTTATATATTTTATGAGATTAAAATGCAATATGATATCAAGGAATATTTTTCAAATGTATTTCTGAAATACTTTTAAATAATCAAATGTGGTTTTTTTTTTTTAATAAATGCTATTAGGATAACAAATCATCATTTAGTGTGAAATAACAGATACATTCCTTACACCATGTACAAATGTAAATTCAAAATGGTTCAGAGAATTAAATGTAAACATCGAAATTTTATGTTCTAGAAGAAAATAAGGACATACTCCTAGGTAAGCTAGGTATAAGGAAATGCTTTCTAAATTGATTCAATATTCAGACACAATAAAATTAAGGGCTAAATTTCACTAGATAGGAATAAAAACTTTCACAGGACAAAAAGCACCCAAGTAACATCAAAGACTAAAATTGGGAGAAAATATTTATCAAAGATAAACATAGATAATTTCCTAAGTGGCTCTGAAATATGTGAAAAGATATAATCTTTATTCATGGTAAGAGCAATGAGAAATAATGCTACACTGAAATACCCATGATATTGGCAAAATTTTAAAAACTTAAAAATACCCTCTGTTGGCAAAATGGTGGGTAAACAGGCATTCTTATACATTCCAGTTGGTAATGAAAATTGACCCTAAGGAACCATTTGGCCATATCTAAGAAAATTACATGGAAATTTATCTTCCAACCAAGAAATCCTAATTTTAGGAGTTTGTTCAGTCGTGAGTTCAGTTGCTCAGTCCTGTCCGACTCTTTGCGACCCCATGAATTGTAGCATGCCAGGCCTCCCTGTCCATCACCAACTCCCGAAGTTCACTCAAACTCATGTCCATCGAGTCTGTGATGCCATCCAGCCATCTCATCCTCTGTCATCCCCTTCTCCTCCTGCACCCAATCCCTCCCAATATCAGAGTCTTTTCCAATGAGTCAACTCTTCACATGAGGTGGCCAAAGTATTGGAGCTTCAGCTTCAGCATCATTCCTTCCAAAGAAATCCCAGGGCTGATGTCCTTCAGAATGGACTGGTTGGATCTCCTTGCAGTCCAAGGGACTCTCAAGAGTCTTCTCCAACACCACAGTTCAAAAGCATCAGTTCTTCGGTGCTCAGCTTTCTTCACAGTCCAACTCTCACATCCATACATGACCACTGGAAAAACCATAGCCTTGACTAGATGGACCTTTGTTGGCAAAGTAACATCTCTGCTTTTGAGTATGCTATCTAGGTTGGTCATAACTTTCCTTCCAGGGGTAACTGTCTTTTAATTTCATGGCTGAAGTCAACATCTGCAGTGATTTTGGAGCCCAGAAAAATAAAGTCTGACACTGTTTCCACTGTTTCCCCAACTATTTACCATGAAGTGATGGGACCGGATGCAGTGATCTTCGTTTTCTGAATGTTGAGCTTTAAGCCAACTTTTTCACTCTCCACTTTCACTTTCATCAAGAGGCTTTTTAGTTCCTCTTCACTTTCTGCCATAAGGGTGGTGTCATCGGCATATCTGAGGTTATTGATATTTCTCCCGGCAATCTTGATTCCAGCTTGTGCTTCTTCCAGCCCAGCATTTCTCATGATGCACTCTGCATATAAGTTAAATAAGCAGGGTGATAATATACAGCCTTGACGTACTCCTTTTCCTATTTGGAATCAGTCTGTTGTTCCATGTCCAGTTCTAACTGTTGCTTCCTGACATGCATATAGGTTTCTCAAGAGGCAGGTCAGGTGGTCTGGTATTCCCATCTCTTTCAGAATTTTCCACAGTTTATTGTGATCCACATAGTCAAAGGCTTTGGCATAGTCAATAAAGCCAAGCTCCTTATGTATCCTAAAGATATGTACTCAATAATACCAAAAATATGCACACAACGTTTTTTCACTGAAGCATTAGTTGTAAAATATTGGAAATTACTGAAATATCCAAACTTAGATAATTAGTTGAATAAACTATAGTAAATACATACAATGGAGTTTTATGCATCTGTGAAAAAGAATGAGAGAGATACCTGTGAAATGATATAGGATGATTTTCTAAGAGACAATGTTAAGTGAAAAAGTCAAATGCAACAGATAATATATACTGTTAACTTTTAACTTTAAAAAATGGAATTAAATAAATATACAGTCTTTCCTTGGTATCTGCAGTGGATTGGTTCCCCACTTGAATGCCAAAATTCAAGGATGCCCGAGTCTCTAATAGGAAATGCTGTAGTATTTGCATATGACCTAAGCACATCCTCCCTAATTCTTTAAATCATCTCTAGATTACTTATAATACTTGATGCAATATAAATGCAATATAAATAGTTGCAAATACAATGTAAATGGTTGTCTGCATGCAATGAAGTCAAGATTTGTTTTTTGGAACTTTCTGGGAAATTACATATTTTTTTCCCAAAATATTTTCAATCTGCTATTGGCTGAATCCTTGCTTATGGAACCTGCAGATAAGGAAGGCCAACTATATCTACTTATATGAATAAGAAGAAACACATTGAAGCCTAAGTCAATCTAAGTGGATGAAATATGGATTAGAGGAATAGGCGAGGAAGTGACTCTTCTCTGAGTATACTTTTCTGTAGCTTGTAACTTTGGATTTGACCATACACCCTCTTGTCCCCATGAAGTGGGGGAGTAGTAGATAAAGTAATTTTTGGGGGGCGGGGGGATTTGCTTATATTAGTGGTATTGGTGAAGCCATATGGAAATTCTGAGATTATTTTATATGTGGTTTTTTGGGGTTTTTTTGAGAAAGATAAAGATTTATTCTTTTCTCTTTTTTTTAATTTAATTTTTTAACTTTACAATATTGTATTGGTTTTGCCATATATCAACATGAATCCGCCCCAGGTATACATATGTTCCCCATCCTGAACCCTCCTCCCTTCTCCCTGCCTGTACCATCCCTCTGGGTCATCCCAGTGCACCAGCCCCAAGCATCCAGGATAGTTCCCGGTGGAGCAACCTAGAGCCTGAGCAGTATGTGTGTTTTTTAAAAGAAGGGAGATACAAATAGAAGAAGGGGAAAGGCAAGGAAAGACCCCATGAAATACATTGGTGTTAAAGTTGTCATACATATATAACATATATACATATGTTTTCACTTGTGATATGTATAAATATACAAGTGGTGGTGGTTTAGTCGCTAAGTCGTGTCCGACTCTTGCGATTTCTTGAACAGAGGAGCCTGGCAGACTACAGTCTATGAGATTCTCCAGGCAAGAATACTGGAGTGGGTTGCCATTTCCTTCTCCAAAATATACAAGTATATGCATATAAATAAATACATACACGCTTATAGGCTCCTTCAGTGAACAGATTCCCATAGCACTTTTCATACATTTCTATTAGATCATTTATTGTCACATAAGTATTTGCTAATATCTCTGTTCTGTTACTGTTCTATGAACTCTATGAAATCAAATGCTCTGTTTTATAATCTTTGTATTCTCAGAGCCTAGTGTTTGCCTGGCACATAATAGAATCCAGGTAAATATTGGTATAGAATGATCTGAATAAATGAATGAGATTTAAACTTATTTCAAACAGAAAGGATGAGAGATAATAATACATTTTGACTACTTTTGTTTAAAGATTCCAAATCCATTAAAACTGTCTCAACTTAATGTGGACTTATTGAGCCCTGGAACCATCTCTACAGCTATGTTATTCTGGTTATGTCCTTAGACTCTGTGTTATTTTTGAATGTTCTATCTCAAGTTGAGTCAGACATGAAAGTCTCTGGATCCTACTTGCAAAAGACATCTTCATTCATTCCTTCCTGTCCACAGCTTTTACCTTAGTCCAGGCCCTTTTATTCCTGAAGTATTCTAACAGCCTTCTGTTTATTCCCCTAACTTTTATTCTTCACTTACTATCTACCCTCCCTATTGAACATTCAGTTACCAGAATCCTGTTAGGTTAATCTTCAAAAATACAACATGCTGTATTTTCTGCTCAAAGATACCCCTCATCCACTACACCTAAATACCGATTATTCACCTAGAGCTGGTCCTCTTATGCCTCTGCACATGTCTGTCGATTTCTCACTTATGCCTTCATTCCTACGCTTTGTTATGCATGGATTCACCTCCCTTCTCCCATTCATTTTTAACCTTCTACCTTCATTTCAAGGATTATTTCATCCTTATTGGTAACTTTTTTCTCTCTAGCAAAATTGTGTATCTCTTTATAATTCTTTTAGTTTACTCTTCAAATAGTTATAAGTCAAGTTTAGTGAATGAATTTGAATCTGTCTTCATTAGTAGACTGAGATTAGAGTTCATGCTTAGATATTCAGTAAACATGTATTAATGGTAGAACTATGTTTATATTTATGTTAAATTACTATATAAAGGTTATTAAAAGTAATTCTATAAATAGAGATCAAATGGTAAGCATTTCTTAATTTGATTATATATTTTAAATTCCTAATTAATGATACATTGTATTTGTATAAACATTAAAATGGATAGATTTTACCTATCTAAAATCACTTTGGTAAACAATTTTGCTTGAAGTACATTTTTAAAGAAATGGTACCATTTTTTGAATGCCTAAAAAGAAATACCTTAATAAATTCTCTCTTAAGAAAATCCTCTTCTCTGTTTACCTATACCCACAACTCTAAAAGTGAATAAATGTAGTTATCTGCAAACAAAAATGCTCCTATAAATAATGCAAGGACTACTTTGTGAGTGTGTGCATGCATAAGACAGTTGTTGAAACAGTGTAGCAGTCCCTCTATAAATTTCTGTGCTCTCAAAAGAACTGTTCATGTTACTAAAAATTTTCATCTCATAGTGATGATGATTGAATCTATGTGTCTAGAATTCGTTTTACCAAACACCTATACAACAGAGATCTAAGGATGTTTCAGTTCAGTTCAGTTCAGTTGCTCAGTCGTGTCTGACTCTTTTCGACCCCATGAATCGCAACATGCCAGGCCTCCCTGTCCATCACCAACTCCCAGAGTTCATTCAAACTCATGTTCATCGAGTTGGTGATGCCATCCAGCCATCTCATCCTCTGAATGATGTTTAGGGGACTTGAAATCAAGAACATTATTAAATAGGGATAGCAGTGGATTTCTTCTTTTAAGACATGGTAACCGTTACCAGGGCCTCCGCAGCGGCTCAGTGGTTTGATCTCTGGTGGAGAAGATCCCCTGGAGAAGGAAATGGCAACCCACTCTAGTATTTTTGCCTGGAGAATCCCATGGACAGAGGATCCTGGCAGGCTACAGTCCATGGGGTTGAAGAGGAGTCAGTAGTCGGACACAACTTATTGACAAAGCAACACAAAACACCACCATGCATACTGAGACTTACATGATGCATCATTCTTCTAATTCTAGTTGGGTTGCATGTGATTATAAGAGTAAAAGCATTGCCATAATGAGAATATGCAGCACAATATTCCATATCAGTTATGAAGCAATGACATAAGTTTAAACATGAGCTATTTTAAAGCTGTGCACTTCTGTTTATAATAGTTGTTAGATAAATTCCTCAGTTCAGTTCAGTCGCTCAGTCGTGTCCGACTCTTTGCGACCCCATGAATTGCAGCACGCCAGGCCTCCCTGTCCATCACCAACTCTGGAGTTCACTCAAACTCATGTCCATCAAGTCGGTGATGCCATCCAGCCACCTCATCCTCTGTCGTCCCCTTCTCCTCCTGCCCCCAATCCCTCCCAGCATCAGGGTCTTTTCCAATGAGTCAACTCTTTGCATGAGGAGGCCAAAGTACTGGAGTTTCAGCTTTAGCATCATTCCTTCCAAAGAACACCCAGGACTGATAACCTTTAGAATGGACTGGTGTCCTTAATTCTTTGGTAATTAATCCATAACATATATCTTTTGATCTTAAGAGAAAAAAACTAAAATAAGTTTATATATATCAAACACATAAGTGAATTGTCCATACTATAAAATAATGTATTTCATTGGCAGTAGTTTTCCTATTTTTTTCTCTGCCACCAGGCATTTAAACTTTATTTAAACTAATTTTTGAGATTTTTAAGTATTTTAACATTAAAAAAAAATGTATTGGAGGACAGCAGATTTTGTCGTGGTCATTTCTGTGGCACAGCCAGTTATAAATATATCCACACTGTTCTTAGATTTTTTTCCCATATAGGTCATTACAGAATTTTGAGTAGAGTTCCTTGTACTGTACAGTATGTTCTCATGTTCTCATTAGTTATCTATTTTATATATAATAGTGTGTATATGTTAATCCCAATTTCCCGATTTATCTACCCACCCCACTCCCCCTTGGCAACCATAAGTTTGTTTTCTATTTGTGTGATTCTATGTCTGTTTTGTAAATATGTTCATTTGCATCATTTCTTTAGATTCCACATACAAGTGATATCATATGATATTCTTCTTTCTCTGTCTGACTTACTGCAGTATGACAATCTCTAGATCCTTCTATGCTGCTGCAAATGGCATTATTTCATTCTTTACGTGGCTGAGTAATATTCCATTGTATATATGTATCATAACTTCTTTTCCCATCCTTTTCCTCTTTAAAATCTAGCCTTCTACTAGTTAGAAGTATAGTGATCATACCCATATTTAATAATTTCATCCTCTTTATATTTTAAGTCATATTAATTTTGTCCTTGTGTAGTAACCTGCTCCTTATGACTATTTTCTGAATCTTCTTCCATTCTATAAGTTCTTCCCTACCTGATCATCTTAATTTTTATAAGAAATTTCAAATCAGATATCAGTGCTGTACATCTTTTTTTAGTAAAGGACACATCAACTCCTGTTAACATAGATCTGTAAATATCAGAAATAAACGTGGTAAAATACATCATCTCTTTCTTACTGTTTCTATGTATCAGCAAACTGAAAGATATGTGAAGAAGTTTTTCAAAGATTTCCTATTTTAAAAAGTACCCCTTGCATAATCTTTTTCTCAATTACATCTATGCTCTTTCTTAATGTTTTAAGGTTTATCTGACTTTTTTAGCTGAAGTATTCATATCCATAGAAACATTAATATTTTGGACAATAACATACTTTAGAAGCTAACTTATATTACTTCTGATATTCAAATATTAATAACTTTATGACTATTGTTTCTGACACTATACTGAGAAAAAAAGACAAGCAGGTAACTATAGGATTGCTGTTGCTGCTGCTCTGTCGCTTCAGTCGTGTCCGACTCTGTGCAACCCCACAGACGGCAGCGCACTAGGCTCCTCTGTTCCTTGGATTCTCCAGGCAAGACCACTGGAGTGGGCTGCCATCTCCTTCTCCAATGCACGAAAGTGAAAAGTGAAAGTGAAGTCCCTCAGTTGTGCCCGACTCTTAGCAACTCCCTGGACTGCAACCTACCAGGCTCCTCCATCTATGGGATTTTCCAGGCAAGAGTACTGGAGTGGGTTGCCATTGATTTAAAGGTGGACCTAAAAATAGATGTCTCATGGTTTCCTGCATTGGATTCATTGTTTCATTCACTCTGCTTTGTTCAAAGCAAAACCACTTTACATATATTTACTCTGAACTTCTTTTCAAACCATATTGTATTATCAGCTGGTTTTGAATGATCTGCTCTATTAGTGATCTTGGTATATGACTCATGCTCACCATGCTCTAAGCTCCAAGAGTCAGGAGCTGTATTCAGTCTGGCTCATTCCTATATTCCTAGCCTTAAGCATGCTGTCTATTAAGAGGATTCTCGTTTGGCATATCGGTGATAACATATGCTGTCATTGCATATATACATATGGTTGTGATTATGCTAGTATATGTGTATAAGTTCACATATATTATATGACATCAATATGCACAAAGTAGTAGGAATACCTTCATTGAATTTATGTAATACGTATAGTGCTCTTTTTATTTTGTTTGCAAGAGTACACCTGCCCTCCATGTTGTCATCTGATTAAGATTTACCAGTGATTTATGCTATCTGCATGTGATAAATATCCAGAACTTAAAGAGGTTTTCTTAAAATATTTGTTATTCATTTATATTTTGACATATTGTTTGTACTTTCTAGGAAGAGGGAAATTATAGAAAGCTGCAAATGAAAAAGAGTGATCAATAAGGAAAGAATTAGATGACAAGAGCTGCCTAGCTTGTTTTCAGAAGTTGATTTCTAGATTAGGTAATTTTTTCCTGGATATAAAAACATTTTTTATCATTAAAAAATTTCTGAAAATATTCCCTAAAAATATACATCATGAACTGCTTTGTACTGAATGATAAATAAGCATGACAGTTGTTTAATTTCACATTCCTTGCCTAAACTACATTATAAATAAAAATAATTTAAATATGTTTGTATAATATTTTAAAATTAATGAATGGGAGTTTACATTTTTTGTTGATACTATACCTAAATTATTCGTGTTGCTCTACAAAATAGCATGCAGAAGAAACACTGTGTATAATTGTCTCATGAATGAGAAAATGAGGTCCAAAATGGTGTATAATTGACTTTCTGAAAACAAGAATTAATTTTTCCTCTCTACATGTATAAATGAAAGATACACATATATGTAAAAGGTATACACATATGTATCAAGAAAAGGTATGCTACTACTGCTGCTACTAAGTTGCTTCAGTCGTGTCTGACTCTCTGTGACCCCATAGACGGCAGCCCACCAGGCTCCACCGCCCCTGGGATTCTCCAGGTAAGAACACTGGAGTGGGTTGCCATTTCCTTCTCCAATGCATGAAAGTGAAAAGTGAAAGTGAAGTCTCTCAGTCGTGTCCGACTCTTAGCGACACCACGGACTGCAGCCCATCCATGGGATTTTCCAGGCCAGAGTACTGGAGTGGGGTGCCATTGCCCTCTCTGAGAAAAAGTATACATATATATAAAATATGTACATGTACCTTTCTAATGTTTATAATCGTTTAGATCTTTGGATACATAATCTTTATTACTGTTAGTTCCTTAGTCTCAGAAATGTGTTTATTTGAGTACCAATCAGTCAGTCAGTTCATCATGTCCATAGAGTCCATGATGCCATCCAACCATCTCATCCTCTGTTGTCCCCTTCTCCTCCCACCTTCAATCTTTCCCAGCATCGGGGGTCTTTTCCAATGAGTCAGTTCTTCACATCAGTGGCCAAAGTATTAAGTTTCAGCCTCAGCATCAGTCCTTCCAATGAATATTCAGAACTGATCTCCTTTAGGATGGACTGGTTGGATCTCCAACCAGTCTTCTCCAACACCACACTTCAATAACTACATCCTAACCACTCACAGAATCATCTCCTTACTGATTATGTACATTTTAGTAGAGCTTTGTTAAAGAGTGTAAATAGTATATAATAATTTATAGACATTAATAATGATCAGTTTAAATATTAGCAGTATAGAGAGATAATAAATGTAGTAGGCTAAATTACCCAAACTAGTTGGCAATGTTAAATGTACACACGTGCACACACACAGACTCACTATACAAATTAAGTGTATTTTCACTTTTGTTTGTGATATTTATGTCTTCTCTATATGTACTTAGGAGGAGTCACTTCAAATTAAATTAGAATCATACAAATACTTTTGTGAAGTTTTCTATCAATTGTATAATCAAGTTCAAGATGAAGCTGTTGAGAATAACATAACCAGTCTATTTTATCAGGTGTAACAGGGATGTTTCACATACTCATTGTATACATATCTCTAAGTTTTTCATTTAATGTCATATCATTATAGTTATTATACATTAAGTAAACATATTTTGCTAGTATTAAACATTTGGAAATTTAGAAATAATGTAGTATATATAGACATTATTATGAGGATGGAAAAATGCTAAACTGATATGTTTAGATTTATTCCATGATATTGTTGATCTAACACAAAAAGATTGCCAGTTATTTCTCCTGAAAAAATGGGTTTATTTGAGGTTAGCCATAAATTATATTTTGAGGTCTGCAACCATGATGAGCCATATGAAAGTCCTCCTCCCCTTGCCCTGTCCCAGCCTAGACATGGCACGGCAAGGAAGGAGAACTCTTAGAGAGGTAAAAAGAAGTTTCAAAAGGAGTCCACATGCTATGCGATGCAACCAAAATAAATGTTTTTAAACTTAAAAAAAAAAAAAACAACAATGAGTACATTGAAGGAATTGAGAGTCTATGGCACAGTGACTTTTCATTAGGTGAGCTGTGACAGTCTCTCACTGGCTGACCTCTTACCAGGCAAGAAGAGGAAGTCTTTCTTCATCTTGGGCTCTGCTCTTGTGGCAGGACATGAAAGTTCTACCTTTGGGTATCCTGACTCTATTTAACTGAGGATTCTGTTTATTATTTTTTCTTTACAGTATAAATGTGAATTTTTCACATTTTGTGATATGTTAAGAGGCAGACATACAATAAACAAGTGGTTCTCGAATTTGAGAGTGTATTAGAATGACCTGGAGGGCTGGTTTGTCACAGTGAAGAGATTACTGATTCCATCCCCAGAGCATTTGATTCAGTAAGTATGAGATGAGGGGTGAGATAGTGCAGGTCAACACATTTTTCAGGTTTACTGATGCTACTGGTTTGAGATCACATTTTGCAAACCAAGTAAACAATTTACAGTTTTCTATTAAAGTGAGCACAAAGTTGTTTCTGCCCAGTAAATTGCAATCGTGAATGGGCTAACAGCTTTGCATTTCCACATTAAAAGAAACTGACTAATGTGTCTAAGTATTGATATTGACATTCTAAATAGACATTACATTTCACATGACTGAAAGCTGTATATCCAAGTAGATCTTCCTAAGATGGTTAAATCTTGAGTTTAAAATAATCAAAATCAGGAAAACCACCCCAAATTTGTTAGATTCTGTTTATTAAAAAAAGGGGAATATTCTCTGCATCCTTATGAAATGCAAAGAATATCAATAAATATTAAAACCTATAGTAAGTAGCTCTGCTGAACTAAAACATGTATTTTTAAATAAGTGCCCATGATGGACTATTTAGATAAAATCTTTATTTTTACTATACTGTATTTTACAATGAAATTTATATTTAAGAATCCAGATTCAGAAAATGCTCATCTAAAAGAAACCTTAAGACAAATGGATATGTATCATCAGTCTTTAGGGGTGTTAGAGAAAGTTGATTTGTGTTGGTAAAATTTTACGTGTGTACTCTTGCAAACACCTGAGTGCTATTCAGTTAATTGGGTTATAGCTCATGCTGATTGTGTTTTTCCCCTGCTGTATCTAATTTCTTCTTTTCCCAATATTTTATTCTTTGGTTTTGGTTTTGAAGGTGTATAGAAATTAAAGAACTCTAATTTTTTAAGAGCCCTAAAGGGAAGTATGCTTTTGTGTTAGTCATTTTTGTGAACACCTGTGCAGTGTTGAATTTAATTGGGTTACAGCTGGTGCTGAGGGAGAGTCAACTCAGCGTTTGCAGACTGACTAGAAATTTGACATAGCATGTCACTGTTTTTTCTGATCTCCTTTGCTTTCTCTTTTAATACACTTGCAAGTTTGCTTGGATCTGAAAGAGTTTTAAGGAAAGCTGAATGGGGCTCTTACAAATCTATGATTAGTGTAGTAGCTTATACTGCATGATAATGACCTCAGAAAAAGTCTGTCTGCATTCTAAAATCATACAGCCCCTCAGTATCAGATGATCCCAAACCTGGGAAACCACCTGGTCTACTTGTTTCCAGTAACTCAGGAACATTTATCATAATTGTTAAATTTTGAGAGATTAGCCTTACAATGATGTGGTTTTCAAGTGAAAAAAACAAAGCATTGAAATGAAAGGTCTAGTAAATCATTAAATATTATAAATACTTCTAACAAAGTAAATGAGACTAAAAGGTATTGAGAGTAATTTATTTTAATTATGTCAGTATTATCATTAGACTAAGTGCCTAAGTGTGACCAATAATAACAATCTATTTCAAATAATTGTTAAAGGTAAATAGATCAGTTTGGCAATTTCTTAAAAAAAAAACTTAATGTAACTCTGCATTTTTCTACTAAGTATATATCTAGACAGCTATAAATTAACTCAGCAGTTAAATACCAGATGTGTTGTGTAAAGGGCATTTTGGAACTAGGGGTAGGTAGCAATAGACTGGTATTTCATGGCACCAAACATTAGAATCAATAATTAGATCACATTTATTAAAAAAACAAAAACATTTGTCTTATTATTTCAAGGAAGTCTAGATGCTTAGCTGGTAAAGAATCTTCCTGTAATGTGGGAGACCCAGTTTGATCCCTGTATCAGGAAGATACCATGGAGAAGGGAATAGCAACCCACTCCAGTATTCTTGCCTGGACAGAAGAGCCTAGCAGGCTCCAGTCCGTGGAGTCACAGAGTTGGACACAACTGAATGACTAACACACACACATGCAAATTTAATATGTTTAAAATCTATTTTGTATAACAAAAAGGAAAATAAGAAACACCGGCTAAAATTAATGACAAGTAAAAAAGTAGCTGAAGTATTCAGTCATTAAAGTCATTTCTGGACTTCCCTGGTGGTCTAGTGGTTAAGGCTCTATGCTTCCAATGCAGGGGTTGCAGGTTCCATCCCTGGTCAGGGAACTAAGATCCCACATGCCCCATGGTGTGGCCAAAAAGAAAAAAGAATCATTTCTAGCACATCAACTAAAAAGCGTCTCGGCTTATTGCTATGTTACTTTAAATCTGTAATACAAAAAAAGAGACAAAAATGAGGTTTATCCCACTGCATTTTTCCCTTGCAAATTACACTCTGATGAATGACCTACATTTTCTTCATACCCTCTGTGATAAATTAAGCATGTTGTATCTATTAAGAGATAACTTTTTAATTCAATAGAGCTATTAAAAAATACTGGTTATAAAGGAATAAATGCAAGTATGACCCTGATACTTCTTCCCTGATATCTTGATCTGTGATTAAATCAGTATTTCCCATGTTTATAAGAAAAAGCTTTCAAACTGGAATAAACCATGCATCTTGGTCAAATTATTCAACCTGATTTTCTTTATGTGCTTATCTAACCAGCAAAGCTTCCAGAGACTGCTCTCAGAGACCCTCAAGTAGACTGAGCTTCTAACTGCTGGTCGGTTACACCAACAAAATGTTTCCCAGAACCCATACAGACACAGGATAAAATGTAGTGCTGGTGGCCTACTTTGGATCACACCTTTATGATCCCCTTATAGGGAGCTGAGTCTATTAAAATAGTGTAGCCATTATTGAGAGAGTCAGTTCCTAGGCAGGTTGATAGGGAGTCTAGGGGTCCCCAAGGAGAGAGGGGTCTGGAATTCTCAAGGAGGAAGAAAGGACAAACATTTTTCTTTCTCCACATTCCTTAGGATTATATAACAATAATGTATCTTGCCTAAGAACAGTCTCTGGATTAAACCTTCTGTTATCTTAAAATGTAAATTATGGGAGTAGGTCTCGTGAGGTCTTTACAACCTCCAGACATTCTTTGGATTCATTGGAGAGTATATAACTTCATTGTTAACACTAGCAAGCGGGCACTCTTTCTGCCCCCTTCTGATGCCTATGTCAGAAGCTTTCTCTATCTCCTTTATACTTTAATAAAACTTTATTACACAAAATCTCTGAGCGATCAAGCCTCATCTCTGGCCCCGGATTGAATTCTCTCCCAGGGGCCAACAATCCCGGTGTATTCGAGTGATTCAACAACAACCTTTCATTATGACGGAGAAGGCACTGGCGACCCACTCCAGTACTCTTGCCTGGAAACTCCCATGGACGGAGGAGCCAGGTAGGCTGCAGTCCATGGGATCACTAAGAGTCGGACACAGCTGAGCAACTTCACTTTTACTTTTCTCTTTCATGCATTGAAGAAGGAAATGGCAACCCACTCCAGTGTTCTTGCCTGGAGAATCCCAGGGACGGAGGAGTCTGGTGGGCTACTGTCTATGGGGTCGCACAGAGTCGGACACGACTGACGTGACTTAGAAGCAGCAGCGGCAGCCATTATGAGAGGACAAACTCAAAAAAGAATTTACTTGCCCGTGAAGACAGAGTGCAGGTTTAACTACTTTCTAAATGGCACCCAATAGACCATACAGGGCGCTTCCCAGATGGCACTAGTGGTAAAGAACCTGCATGCCAATGCAGGAGACATAAGAGATATGGGTTCAATCTC
>NW_011495025.1:2858419-2865524 GCF_000754665.1 Bison bison bison | reverse complement strand
AAAATGGCAACTCACTCCCATACTCTTGCCTGGAAAATCCCATGGGAAGAGAAGTCTGGCAGGCTATGGTCCATAGCGTTGCAAAGACTCGGATACTACTGAAGCAACTTAGCATGCTCACAGAGCATGCAGAGCTGCTGTCCATCAGCCCTTATCATGGAAACAAGATGGACTTGTAGGCTTAGGTAAGTCTGATGAGTCCCTATCAGAGTAAGAACAACTAAAAAATTTGAGGAGTCTATAGAATGAATTAATACAAAACAGTAGACCACCTAATTTGTCCTGGGCATCTGACATTATCAAGTTTATCCAAGGTTCTAGGGGGAAAAAGCAACAACAGAATGTATTGTGTGCCACAGATCTTGTTTATATTCATGCAAAGATGCTGGAGACTTTAAGGAATGGCAGATGAGTTGTGAGTAATTGAGGGGAGAGAGAAATTCTCTGCTTGACTGGTTATACTTCTCCAGAGTAGGTAACTTGGTCTTAAGGAATTAGATTGTGTGTGTTAGTAGCTCAGTCATGTCCCACTCTTTGTTACCCTACGGACTGCAGCCCTCCAGGCTCCTCCATCCATGAGGTTTTCCAGGCAAGAATACTGGAGTGGGTTGCCATTTCCTTCTCCAGGGGATCTTCTCTTCCCAGGAATTGAACGCAGCTTTCCAGCATTGCAGGCAGATTCTTTTCCATCTCAGTCACCAGGGAATTAAGACTCTCTCAAGTTTTCAATTTTATAAAACTCAGCTACCCCCAGGTTCACAGATCCCAAGCTTTGTCAAATGTGTAAACAGTGTGAAATGCAGCCAGTCTTTTTGGCACAGGATAAAATACAAAGAGTAAATGTTTGCTTGGCTCCTTATCCTGCCATTATGCCTGCCCCTGCTTCTTTATGCCGCTCATATCCATGTATTAGTTTCCAGAGTAATTCAGCCGTTGAGACTGAGACCTGTCACTTGAAATAAATATGAGTTATTTACAGAAACTGCTGCTATTTAACACATTGCCTAAGGCAACTAACTGGGTTCTGTGAACTCTGTGCAGGTTTTATTGACCTCTTTTCTCTTACTGTAAAGTAAGTTTGTGATTATTATATGAAAGTAACCATTATGTGAGTAAATGTGGTTCCTAAATATATTTATGAAATAAAGAAAATGGTTATACAGGCAAAAAGTAATAAATGTATTTCACCTGTGGGTTAAATTCTGAAATTATCTTAGTGGGAACTTTTACACCTGATGGCAGTATCTAAATGTTAATTTTAGACTCTGAAACTTGGTTAGCTATTAGTTATATATTTATGAGATCTGCTGTGATAGTAACATTTTAAATGCAAACCCATGTTTAGTTGAACTTTCTCTTTTTGGCAATTTGTGTTAGAATGTACCTACAATCTCAGTAAGCTGGCCAAATCAGGGCTTAGCAATGTATTATTCAACTCCAAACAATAATAATTTAGACAACTCTGTTGTCCTAAATTAACTTACCCAACTGTATGTAATATTCCATGAAGACATACACTTACATAAAACATTTTAAACCATTATTTGTTGCTTTTGATATTTATTTGAGAAAATAGGTTTCTTCAAGTGTTCCAAGTGAAATAAAAATATTAAGAGATTTTTCTTTGCACCTAACCATTAGTTCATCAGTTCATAAATTACTTTTTAAGTCAATTAAGAGTCTAGAACTGTGAGTGACTATGGAGATGAGTTAAAGCCTGATGAGATAAATGTCATTTTTCCTAAGATAAGCAGAAACGTTAGGGAACACTGATGTTCCTGAGGATCTTCCCTGTAACTCAGATGGTAAAGAATCTGCCTGCAATGCAGAAGACCCAGGTTTAATCCCTGGGTTGGGAAGATCCTCTGGTGAAGGGAATGGCAGGCCACTCCAGTATTCTTGCCTGGAGAATCCCATAGACAGAGGAGCCTGGCGGGCTAGGGGGTTGCAGAATTGGACACTACCGAGTGACTAACACTACTACTACTACTACTATTGACATTCCTGAAAACCCCACAGGCAAACATGAACCGCAAATATGATTCCCCTTTGCATTCCCACCCCATCAGACACTAAGCTAGATAACATCCTAGATATGTGCCTCTCCCTTGCTTGTTCTGTATGTGAAAATCCCTCTGCCAGCAGCTCTCATTTCAAATTTTAAAGATTTCTTGAAATTGCCCTCCTCTCTACAATCCATGTCCGTGATTTATTTTTAGATCACTATTCAATTATTTATTTCTACATTTAACACATCTAGACTGGGCACTACTGTGCATCAATTCTGACCTAGTTATGATGGAAAGAGAGTGAATGTGGTCTTAGGTACCTTATTTGGGGGGTTGTGGGTGGGAGACACATATCAACAGATAATGATGTATGAGGATAAATTATATAGTAGATATAATATACAAGAAGACATATCAAATATCCTTTATTCTAGATCTTTCTCTTCTTTCTTCATATATCATATGCCTGGCTTACATGCTAGTCCTTCTGTACGTGCATGCTAAGTTGCTCAGTCATGTCTGACTCTTTGTGACCCAAGAGACTGTAGACAACCAGGCTCCTCTATCCCTGGTTTTCCCCAGGCAAGAATATTGATATGAGTTACCATTTCCTACTCCAAGGGATCTTTCCAACCCAGGGATCAAACCTGTATCTCTTGTCTCCTGCATTGGCAGGCAGGTTCTTTACCACCAGTGCCATCTGGGATGCCCAGTCTCTCTGAGACCCTCTCATTATTCCCAATGTCTAGTCTACCCACCCATTCTGTGTGTTTTCATATGACTTCTATAATTGTACTTTCACTACAAATCTACACAGAAGCAGTAGATTAGTTCTGTGCTTGTCTCTATTACCTGTCAGATTGTAAGTTCCTTAAAGACAGGTACCATGCCTGGATTATTTATCAAATTCTTGAGGCTGTGAAAATATTGTGTGCGTGAGATAGTACAATTCTCCCTGGGCATTAGATAGAAGTCTTTGAAAAAGTAAACTTAAGAGTTGACTTTTAATAAAGAATTAGAAATTTTCCGAGTAGAAAGAGGGGTGACAGTGGCAAAGTAAAAGCAAATGTGATGACTTGGAACAACAGAATAATGTGATGTGATGCATGAGCTCAGTAGTTTGGTGTGGATAGGGTGTCATGTTTGGGGAGGAGATCAGGGTGGACACACATGAATGGCCAGGAAAATGAAGTGCCTTGTATATTTTTCAGAGAGGTACAAACTTTATCCTATGTGCTGAAAGTTTCAGAATGAGGTTGTTGGACTTTATTTTTCACTTGGAGTCTGTGTAATGTTGGATAATTAAAACTGGTTAGGACTCAGCTTCCTCATCTGTAAAATTGTGAATATAAGGATTAGTTTGAGGATTAGTTGTATCTCCTTAAATGCTTAGCACAACATGGACCCATGGTGCTGTATAAGCTACCTAGTTTTACTGTCATGTTCTTTATTTTCATTAAGTATTCAAGAGCCATGGGGAAATATTAAAGCCATTAAATAACACAATAAGTGTACTTTTTAATTACAGAAAATGAGGGAAGGGTTGGAAAGGAAGAAAATTATATGAAAAAGACAATTTAAGATGTTTTTATCATGGGTTAAGTTTAGTTAGGAGAAGGCAATGGCAACCCACTCCAGTACTCTTGCCTGGAAAATCCCATGGATGGAGGAGCCTGGTAGGCTGCAGTCCATGGGGTCGCTAAGAGTCGGACACGACTGAGTGACTTTGCTTTCGCTTTAAGTTTAGTTAAACTCTATAAAGTTTAGATATGGAATTGAAAATAGTTTAATATTAAAAGCTAAACATTTTTCTCTTAAACTGTGAAAAGTATCCAAGGGAATGGTATTTCATTTAAAAGATTTAAAATAGAATAGATAAGATAAAATTATGGAAGAGTATGTGGTGAAAATGAAAAATAAGAAGAAATAAGACCACTAAGTTTTTAGGTTTATGGTTATTATCATTCATTAAAAAAATAATTCATTAAGGCAAAAGGTTATATTTGTTATTGCATTGCTTCTGCTGCTACTGCTGCTGCTAAGTTGCTTCAGTCATGTCCGACTCTGTGCGACCCCATAGATAGCAGCCCACCAGGCTCCCCCATCCCTGGGATTCTCCAGGCAAGAACACTGGAGTGGGTTGCCATTTCCTTCTCCAATGCTTGAAAGTGAAAAGTCAAAGTGAAGTCACTCAGTCGTGTCCGACTCTTAGCAACCCCATGGACTGTAGCCTACCAGGCTCCTCTGTCCATGGTATTTTCCAGGCAAGAGTACTGGGGTGGGGTGCTATTGCATTGTTACTACCCATTAATAATAAAGCATGTTGTAGGAGAAATGATAATAATTACTTTAATTTAAAAAAACTGAACTGGAGGCAACTACTATGAACAACTATTTAGAGGTATCTAATAAACAATTTCATGGCTGCAAAAACCATCTGCTTACTCCTTGGAAGGAGGGTTATGACCAACCTAGATAGCATACTCAAAAGCAGAGACATTACTTTGCCAACAAAGGTCCATCTAGTCAAGGTTATGGTTTTTCCAGTAGTCATGTATGGATGTGAGAGTTGGACTGTGAAGAAAGCTGAGCTCCAAAGAATTGATGCTTTTGAACTGTGGTGTTGGAGAAGACTCTTGAGAGTCCCTTGGACTGCAAGAGACCCAACCAGTCCATTCTAAAACAGATCAGTCCTGGGTGTTCTTTGGAAAGAATGATATTAAAGCTGAAACTCCAGTACTTTGGCCACCTCATGCGAAGAGTTGACTCATTGGAAATGACTCTCATGCTGGGAGGGATTGGGGGCAGGAGAAGGGGACGACAGAGGATGAGATGGCTGGATGGCATCACCGACTCGATGGACATGAATTTGAGTGAACTCTGGGAGTTGGTGATGGACAGGGAGGCCTGGCGTGCTGCAATTCGTGGGGTCGCAAGCAGTCGGATACGACTGAGCAACTGAAGTGAACTGAATAGACAGTTAAGGGCTCCCTTGGTGGCTGCCAATGCATGAGACACAGGTTCTGTCCCAGGGTCAGGACAATCCTCTGGAGAAGGAAACAGCAAACCACTCAAGTATTCTTGCCTGGGAAATCTAATGAACAGAGGAGGAGCCTGGCGGGCTACAATCCATGGGAAAAGAATTAGACATAACTTAGCTACTGAGCACACACACATGATAGACAATATGATAATAAAACAATGTTAAACAAAGTTCTGGTCCCCAGCGAAATTTGTTGGTACCAGAAAACTAAAGAACAGCAGACTACACCTGTCATCAGGTACATTTTACTACCAGTACCACTGCCCCCACCCCCCACAACCAAAAAAAGAACTGATCTGAACTATGCTTAGGTGCTTAGTGACAGAGTGAATTTTTATTTTGGCATGAGTTTCTTAGGGTCACTCTATGAGAAGTACTAGTCCAGAGCTTCATTCAGAATTCTGAATTCAAGATATTAATTTAGAAATATAAATTATATTAATAATAGATACGATACTGGAAGTTGTAGGAATGCTAAGAGAAATCATGAGATGTGGGAGAAAAACAGTTTAAGAAGTGGGCTTATAGAACATGAAAAATGAATAGCCATCCATTTCTATGTCACTGAACCTTTTACAAGGTATGGTGGTGGTTAGTTGCTAAGTCGTGTCCGACTCTTGTGACCCCATGGACTGTAGCCTGCTAGGCTTCTCCATCCATGGGATTCTCCAAGCAAGAATACTGGAATGGGTTGCCATTTTCTTCCCCAGGGGATTTTCCCAATCCAGGAATTAAACCCGGTCTCCTGCATTGCAGGAAGTTTCTTTACCAACTGAGCTACAAGGTAAGCCCCTAGTTTTAAGAAGTGAGTTTAGAAGAACATGAAAAATAAATAGCCAAAGACTGTGAACAAGAAGAGTATGATGCATTGACGAAAAATAGGGGAGAATTCTGAGAGGAAGAACAGGTTGGTTCACAGAATGAGTGATATTGCTTGAAATAATAATTAACTTACTTTTTAACACAATGCTAGATATTTCTAAGCTAAAATATGGGCTCCATAGTTCAGAGAAAAGGTCAGTTTTCATTCTAATCCCAAAGAAAGGCAATGCCAAAGAATGCTCAAACTACCGCACAATTGCATTCATCTTATATGCTAGCAAAGTAATACTCAAAATTCTCCAAGTTAGGCTTCAACAGTACATGAACTGTGAATTTCCAGATGTTCAAACTGGATTTACAAAAGACAGAGGAACCAGAGATCAAATTGCCAACATGTGTTGGATAATCGAAAAAGCAGGTGTTCCAGAAAAACATCTACTTCTGCTTTATTGACTACACCAAAGCCTTTGACTGTGTGAATCACAATAAACTGTGGAAAATTCTTAGATGAGAATACCAGACCACCTGACCTATCTCCTGAGATATCTGTATGCAGGTCCTGAAGCAACAGTTAGAACTAGATATAAAACAACAGACTGGTTCCAAATCAAGCTAAAGGAGTACGTCAAGGCTGTATATTGTCATCCTACTTATTTAACTTATATGCAGAGTACATCATGCAAAATGTTGGGCTGGATGAACCACAAGCTGGAATCAAGATTGCCAGGAGAAATGTCAATACCCTCAGATATGCAGATGACACCACCCTCATGGCAGAAAGTGAAGAACTAAGAGCCTCTTGATGAAAGTGAAAGAGGAGAGTGAAAAAGTTTGCTTAAAACTCAACATTCAAAAAACTAAGATCATGGCATCCTGTTTCATCACTTCATGGCAAATAGATGGGGAAGTGATGGAAACAGTGACAGATTTTATTTTGGGGGGCTCCAAAATCACTGCAAATGGTGACTGCAGCCATGAAATTAAAAGATGCCTGCTCCTTGAAAGAAAAGCTATGACCAACCTAGACAGCATATTAAAAAGCAGAGACATTGCCAACAAAGGTCCGTCTAGTCAAAGCTATGGTTTTTCTGGTAGTCATGTATGGATGTGAGAATTGGACTATAAAGAAAGCTGAATGCTGAAGAACTGATGCTTTTGAACTGTGATGTTGGAGAAGACTCTTGAGAGTCCCTTGGACTGCAAGGAGTTCCAACCAGTCCATCCTAAAGGA
>NW_011495025.1:2854835-2858319 GCF_000754665.1 Bison bison bison | reverse complement strand
TGAATATTCATTGGAAGGACTGATGCTGAAGCTGAAACTCCAATACTTTGGCCACCTAATGAGAAGAACTGACTCATTGGAAAAGACCCTGATGCTGGGAAAGATTGAAAGCCGAAGGAGAAGGGGATGATAGAGGATAAGATGGTTAGATGGTATCACTGACTCAATGGACATGACTTTGAGTAAACTCCAGGAGTTGATGATGGACAGGGAAGCCTGGCATATTGCAGTCCACGGGATTGCAAAAAGTCAGACATGACTGAGCAACTGAACAGAACTGATAGTTCAGAGATGAGTTATTAAAAAAAAAAAAAAAAAGCACAGTAGAATGATATAGAGGTAAATCCAAGCTGCTTTACATGCCAAGTTACTTCAATATTTATAGGAAGTGAGAGGAAATTTTAAGAGTTCATCACTGTGCATTATACCTGTATAACAGTTCGGTTTTACCCTTGTCTTTCCACCTGTCTCCAGAGAGGTATTGCTTTCTAACCACTGACCTTTACATGTGCTTATAGTCTGCTTCCTGCCACTCCTCCCCCCAGCCCAGGTTCAGAGTTTAGGTTTCTCTGACCTGCTAAGTCAGATAACACTTGTTTATCAGATTTAGCCCCAACATTTTTGATATTTCCTATTTGTTTTGATTTTTCCTTCCAATTCCCTTTTCTTCTCTAGCCTTGTTTTTGTTCCTCAGCATTTTAGTGGAGTTTGGGGAGAGTGCAAGTATAAACATGTGCTCACAACCTGCATTTGCCTACAAGTCCAAAACTGACATGTAAAGTAAAAATATATTCATGCTGAAATAGCAGTGCTGCCTTTTTTTCAGTGATGAGTCATTTCCCTTTCCTCTCAACTTCTAACTCTTTTTCTCTGAAGTGCATTTTCATTATTTCCTATTTTTATAAAATAAATAGGTAGAAGGTAGATAGTTCTGAAATCTACATTTACCTGCTTCTCTTTGTCTGATTCTGAGTAATATGATTTGTTTTTTTTTCCCCTTGTGTAAGACACTGATTTAAGCCTCTGCCTTTTTCTCCCATCATGGTAGGACTACAGTTTCTGTCTCTCTAGTAATATGCAACTGCTATTACTTATTGTCTTTGCAATTTATTTTACCCTTTCAAAAACTGAGTTTATAACAAAGGATTACTTATTGTCTTCTCTTTCTCAGACTAAATAATCTTCCAGCTTTCCTTTAAATCTTTTTCCCCTTTTTTGCTGATCTCACTAATTTCTATTTCTCTATCTTTAAAAAGTACTGAATTTAAATAGCATTAAGAATGATTCAGATTCAGAGCATCACATTTCTTTCCTTTAATATCTTTTTTTAAAACGAAATGAACTCACTTGGTAGACTTCTAAGCAATTATGCTCTGCATTGCATTCTCATCAATTCTTCTTTGCTATATCCGATAGACTACCTAAAATATCTGTATCCTGTAGACCATTTATCATAGAGTCCACATCATTTTGAGTAATAATTTGTTCTTAAAATAGCAAGCCATTCATTTGTATTTCATGTTAAATATGAGCAAATGATCATACATACGAAGAGAAGCTGAAAATATAATTGTGCTTGTCTCTGGAATATTAATACCACTTCTGGCATCTTGGTATTCCCCTTCAAAAAGCGTAAGTGCAAGTCATGAACCTTATAGAATTTCTGTAGTCATCATCTATATAACATACTTGAAGAGCTAGAAAAATAAAATGTCAGCTCCTCATGAAATACATATTTTGAATCTATTCCAAAATTCAATTATACAGTGCTTAATTTCCAAGTAAGTCCAGTGCTGCACTTTCCCATCTCCCTGAATCGGCCATTTGGCTTCTTTGTTGCTTATGAAAAAAGGGAGAAGCAGCACACCACTCTGATACAGACTGTTGATGTTCACACCACTGTCAATATCATATCATCCAACTGGAAGCAAATTTGAAGACATCCTTCCAAAGGATGGATGATTCCAAAATAACTTTTGGATTTCAAAATTCAAATCCAACTTTTGGATTCCAAAAGAACTTCCAAAATTTCCAAAAGAACTACTTAAGTTACTTGAAGTTATAATTACCACTGTCTGTGCTATGGTGAGATAAACAAAGGGAAGTAAAGAAGGAAGGAGAAAATTAATAGTTGGAGAGAAATTATTTTGATTCAGACATGATGCTACCTGTTTTATATATGTTACCTCAGGTAATATGCATGTTCTTCCTTATAAATACCCACTTCTTTGTTTTTATTTGATTCTCAAAGACATGAAACCTTAGAATGTATTTAATACCCAATGCAGTTTAATAATATAAATTATTAAACTGTTCTAAGATGTATGTGTACATATATTCTTATAGTATAACAGATCTATGAGTGGTAGATGGAATTATTGACATAGAAAATAAATGAGGAAATGCCAAATCAGAAATTTAGTAACATGTCCAAATTAATAAGTTTAGTAAGTCACATAGATAGGTCTCTCTTATGCCAGAACTCACAGTGCTTCCACTATACCATACTGTTTTCTCACACTCTGATTAATTTATCTTTTAATTTTTTCCTTTACCTGAAATTTGCTATTTTTATTATTAGCTACTTATTTTTAATATAAATTTATTTATTTTAATTGGAGGTTAATTACTCTACATTATTGTATTGGTTTTACCATACATCAACATGAATCCGCCAAGGGCATACATGTGTTCCCCATCCTGAACCCCCATTCCCTCCCTGTACCATCCCTCTGGGTCGTCCCAGTGTACCAGCCCCAAGTATCCAGTATCGTGCATCAAACCTGGACTGGCGATTCATTTCATATATGATATTATACATGTTTCAATGCCATTCTCCCAAATCATCCCGCCCTCTCCCTCTCCCACAGAGTCCAAAAAGACTGTTCTATACATCTGTGTCTCTTTTGCTGTCTCACATACAAGGTTATCGTTACAATCTTTCTAAATTCCATGTATATGTGTTAGTGTACTGTATTGGTGTTTTTCTTTCTGGCTTATTTCACTCTGTATAATAGGCTCCAGTTTCATCCACCTCATTAGAACTGATTCAAATGTATTCTTTTTAATGGCTGAGTAATATTCCATTGTGTATATGTACCAAAGCTTTCTTATCCATTCACCTGCTGATGGACATCTAGGTTACTTGCATGTCCTGGCTATTATAATCAGTGTTGTGATGAACATTGGGGTACACGTGTCTCTTTCCCTTTTGGTTTCCACAGTGTGTATGCCCAGCAGTGGGATTGCTGGGTCATAAGGCAGTGCTATTTCTAGTTTTTAAAGGAATCTCCACACTGTTCTCCATAGTGGCTGTACTAGTTAGCATTCCCACCAACAGTGTAAGAGGGTTCAAACCTGGACTGGCGATTCATTTCATATATGATATTATACATGTTTCAATGCCATTCTCCCAAATCATCCCGCCCTCTCCCTCTCCCACAGAGTCCAAAAAGACTGTTCTATACATCTGTGTCTCTTTTGC
>NW_011495025.1:2849504-2854735 GCF_000754665.1 Bison bison bison | reverse complement strand
GAAATGGTACCTCATTGTGGTTTTGATTTGCATTTCTCTGATAATGAGTGATGTTGAACATCTTTTCATGTGTTTGTTAACCATCTGTATGTCTTCTTTGGAGAAATGTCTATTTAGTTCTTTGGCCCATTGTTTTATTGGGTCTTTTATTTTTCTGGAATTGAGCTGTGGGAGTTGCTTGTATATTTTTTGAGATTAGTTGTTTGTCAGTTGCTTCATTTGCTATTATTTTCTCCCATTCTGAAGGCTGTCTTTTCACCTTGCTTATACTTTCCTTTGTTGTGCAGAAGCTTTTAAATTTAATTAGGTCCCATTTGTTTATTTTTGCTTTTATTTCCAATATTCTGTGAGATGGGTCATAGAGGATCCTGCTGTGATGTATGTCGGAGAGTGTTTTGCCTATGTTCTCCTCAAGGAGTTCTATAGTTTCTAGCCTTACGTTTAGATCTTTAATCCATTTTGAGTTTATTTTTGTGTATGGTGTTAGAAAGTGGTCTAGTTTCATTCTTTTACAAGTGGTTGACCAGTTTTCCCAGCACCACTTGTTAAAGAGATTGTCTTTAATCCATTGTATATTCTTGCCTCCTTTGTCAAAGATAAGGTGTCCATATGTGCGTGGATTTATCTCTGGACTTTCTATTTTGTTCCATTGATCAATATTTCTGTCTTTGTGCCAGTACCATACTGTCTTGATAACTGTGGCTTTGTAGTAGAGCCTGAAGTCAGGCAGGTTAATTCCTCCAGTTCCATTCTTCTTTCTCAAGATTGCTTTGGCTATTAGAGATTTTTTGTATTTCCATACGAACTGTGAAATTATTTGTTCTAGTTCTGTGAAAAATACCATTGGTAGCTTGATAGGGATTGCATTAAATCTATAGATTGCTTTGGGTAGTATACTCATTTTCACTATATTGATTCTTCCAATCCATGAACATTGTAATATTTCTCCATCTATTAGTGTCCTCTTTGATTTCTTTCACCAGTGTTTTATAGTTTTCTATATATAGGTCTTTAGTTTCTTTAGGTAGATATATTCGTAAGTATTTTATTCTTTTCATTGCAATGGTGAATGGAATTGTTTCCTTAATTTCTCTTTCTATTTTCTCATTTTTAGTGTATAGGAATGCAAGGGATTTCTGTGTGTTGATTTTATATCCTGCAACTTAACTATATTCATTGATTAGGTCTGGTAATTTTCTGGTGGAGTCTTTAGGGTTTTCTATGTAGAGGATCATGTCATCTGCACACAGTGAGAGTTTTACTTCTTCTTTTCCAATTTGGATTCCTTTTATTTGTTTTTCTGCTCTGATTGCTGTGGCCAAAACTATGTTGGATAGTAGTGGTGAAAGTGGGCACCCTTGTTTTGTTCCTGACTTTAGGGGAAATGCTTTCAATTTTTCATCATTGAGGATAATGTTTGCTGTGGGTTTGTCATATATAGCTTTTATTATGTTGAGATATGTTCCTTCTATTCCAGTTTTCTGGAGAGTTTTTATCATAAATGGATGTTGAATTTTGTCAAAGGCTTTCTCTGCATCTATTGAGATAATCATATGGTTTTTATTTTTCAATTTGTTAATGTGGTGTATTACATTGATTGATTTGTGGATATTGAAGAATCCTTGCATCCCTGGGATAAAGCCCACTTGGTCATGGTGTATGATCTTTTTATTGTGTTGTTGGATTCTGTTTGCTAGAATTTTGTTAAAGATTTTTGCATCTATGTTCATCAGTGATATTGGCCTGTAGTTTTCCTTTTTTGTGGCATCTTTGTCAAGTTTTGGTATTAGGGTGATGGTGGCCTCATAGAATGAGTTTGGAAGTTTGCCTTCCTCTGCAATTTTCTGGAAGAGTTTGAGTAGGATAGGTGTTAGCTCTTCTCTAAATTTTTGTTAGAATTCAGCTGTGAAGCCGTCTGGACCTGGGCTTTTGTTTGCTGGAAGATTTCTGATTACAGTTTCAATGTCCGTGCTTGTGATGGGTCTGTTAAGATTTTCTATTTCTTCTTGGTCCAGTTATGGAAAGTTGTACTTTTCTAAGAATTTGTCCATTTCTTCCACGTTGTCCATTTTATTGGCATATAATTGCTAAGAGTAGTCTCTTATGATCCTTTGTATTTCTGAGCTGTCTGTTGTGATCTCTCCATTTTCTAATTTTATTGATTTGATTTTTCTCCCTTTGTTTCTTGATGAGTCTGGCTAATGGTTTGTCAATTTTATTTGTCTTTTCAAAGAACTAGCTTTTGGCTTTGTTTTTTGCTATGGTCTCTTTTGTTTCTTTTGCATTTATTTCTGCCCTAATTTTTAAGATTTCTTTCCTTCTACTAACCCTGGGGTTCTTCATTTCTTCCTTTTCTAGTTGCTTTAGGTGTAGAGTTAGGTTATTTATTTGACTTTTTTCTTGTTTCTTGAGGTATGCCTGTATTTCTGTGAACTTTCCCCTGAGGACTGCTGTTACAGTGTCCCACAGGTTTTGGGTTGTTGTGTTTTCATTTTCATTCGTTTCTATGCATATTTTTATTTCTTTTTTGATTTCTTCTGTAATTTGTTGGTTATTCAGCAGTATGTTGTTTAGCCTCCATATGTTGGAATTTTTAATAGTTTTTCTCCTGTAATTGAGATCTAATCTTACTGCATTGTGGTCAGAAAAGATGCTTGGAATGATTTCTTTTCTTTTGAATTTACCAAGGCCCAGGATGTGATCTATCTTGGAGACGGTTCCATGTGTGCTTGAGAAAAAGGTGAAATTCATTGTTTTGGGGTGAAATGTCCTACAGATATCAATTAGGTCTAACTGGTCTATTGTATCATTCAAAGTTTGTGTTTCCTTGTTAATTTTCTGTTTAGTTGATCTATCCACAGGTGTGAGTGGGGTATTTAAGTGTCCCACCATTATTGTGTTATTGTTAATTTCCCCTTTCATACTTGTTAGCATTTGTCTTACATATTGCGGTGCTCCTATGTTGGGTGCATATATATTTATAATTGTTATATCTTCTTCTTGGATTGATCCTTTGATCATTATGTAGTGTCCTTCTTTATCTCTTTTCACAGCCTTTGTTTTAAAGTCTATTTTATCAGATATGAGTATTGCTACTCCTGCTTTCTTTTGGTCTCTATTTGCATGGAATATCTTTTTCCAGCTCTTCACTTTCAGTCTATATGTGTCCCCTGTTTTGAGGTGGGTCTCTTGTAGACAATATATATAGGGGTCTTGTTTTTGTATCCATTCAGCCAGTCTTTGTCTTTTGGTTGGGGCATTCAACCCATTTACATTTAAGGTAATTATTGATAAGTATGATCCCATTGCCATTTACTTTATTGTTTTAGGTTCGAGTTTATACACCCTTTTTGTGTTTCCTGTCTAGAGAATACCTTTAGCATTTGTTGGAGAGCTGGTTTGGTGGTGCTGAATTCTCTAAGCTTTTGCTTGTCTGTAAAGCTTTTGCTTTCTCCTTCATATTTGAATGAGATCCTTGCTGGGTACAGTAATCTGGGCTGTAGGTTATTTTCTTTCATCACTTTAAGTATGTCTTGCCATTCCCTCCTGGCCTGAAGAGTTTCTATTGAAAGATCAGATGTTATCCTTATGGGAATCCCCTTGTGTGTTATTTGTTGTTTTTCCCTTGCTGCTTTTAATATTTGTTCTTTGTGTTTGATCTTCGTTAATTTGATTAATATGTGTCTTGGGGTGTTTTGCCTTGGGTTTATCCTGTTTGGGACTCTCTGGGTTTCTTGGACTTGGGTGATTATTTCCTTCCCCATTTTAGGGAAGTTTTCAACTATTATCTCAAGTATTTTCTTATGGTCTTTCTTTTTGTCTTCTTCTTCTGGGACTCCTATGATTCGAATGTTGAGGCATTTAACACTGTCCTGGAGGTCTCTGAGATTGTCCTTATTTTAATTCATTTTTCTTTTTTCCTCTCTGATTCATTTTTTTCTACCATTCTATCTTCTGCTTCACTAATCCTATCTTCTGCCTCTGTTATTCTACTATTTGTTGCCTCCAGAGTGTTTTTGGTCTCATTTATTGCATTATTCATTATATATCGACTCTTTTTTATTTCTTCTAAGTCCTTGTTAAACCTTTCTTGCATCTTCTCAATCCTTGTCTCCAGACTATTTATCTGTGATTCCATTTTGATTTCAAGATTTTGGATCATTTTCACTATCATTATTTGGAATTCTTTATCAAGTAGATTCCCTATCTCTTCCTCTTTTGTTTGGTTTGGTGCGCATTTATCCTCTTCCCTTACCTGCTCTGTATTCCTCTGTCTTTTCATCTTGTTTATATTGCTGAGTTTGGGGTGGCCTTTCTGTATTCTGGTAGTTTGTGAAATTCTCTTTATTGTGGAGTTTCCTCACTGTGGGTGGGTTTGTATAGGTGGCTTGTCAAGGTTTCTTGTTTAGGGAAGCTTGTGTCGGTGTTCTGGTGGGTGGAGCTGGATTTCTTCTCTCTGGAGTGCAGTGAAGTGTCCAGTAATGATTTATGATGTCAATGATTTTGGAGTAACTTTGGGCAGCCTGTATATTGAAGCTCAGGGCTTTGTTCCTATTTTGCTGGAGAATTTGTGTGGTATGTCTTGCTCTGGAACTTGTTGGCCCTTGGGTGGTGCTTGGTTTCAGTGTAGGTATGGAGGTGTTTGATGAGCTCCTGTCAATTAATGTTCCCTGGAGTCAGGAGTTCTCTGGTGTTCTCAGGATTTGGACTTAAGCCTCCTGCTTCTGGGTTTCAGTCTTATTTTTACAGTAGTCTCAAGACTTCTCCTTCTATACAGCACCATTGATTAAACATCTAGGTTAAAGATGAAAAGTTTCTCCACAGTGAGGGACACCCAGGGAGGTTCACAGAGTTACATGGAGACGAGAAGAGGGAGGGGGGAGTTAGAGGTGACCCAGATAAGATGAGGTAAATCAAAAGAGAAAAGAGCAAGCTAGCCAATAATCACTTCCTTATGTGCACTCCATAACTGGACCGCTCAGAGATGTTCACGGAGTTATACAGAGAAGAGAAGAGGGAGGAAGGAGACAGAGGTGGCCAGGAGGATAAAAGGGGGGAATCAAAAGGAGAGAGACAGATCCAGCCAGTAATCAGTTCCCTAAGTGTTCTCCATCATCTGGAACACACAGAGATTCACAGAGTTGGGTAGAGAAGAGAAGGGGAGGGAGGAGACAGAAGCGACTGGTGGAGAAAAGGAGAGTCCAAAGGGGGAGAGAGCAGTCAAGCCAGTA
>NW_011495025.1:2795125-2849404 GCF_000754665.1 Bison bison bison | reverse complement strand
ACTGGACCGCTCAGAGATGTTCACGGAGTTATACAGAGAAGAGAAGAGGGAGGAAGGAGACAGAGGTGGCCAGGAGGATAAAAGGGGGGAATCAAAAGGAGAGAGACAGATCCAGCCAGTAATCAGTTCCCTAAGTGTTCTCCATCATCTGGAACACACAGAGATTCACAGAGTTGGGTAGAGAAGAGAAGGGGGAGGGAGGAGACAGAAGCGACCTGGTGGAGAAAAAGGAGAGTCCAAAGGGGGAGAGAGCAGTCAAGCCAGTATTCTCGCTCCCAAGTAAAAATGCGTACTGAAGATTGGTTCTTAAAGGTACAAAATTGATAACAAATACCAAAAAGCAAAGATTAAAAATCTAGAGTAGAGGTTGGAATTTCAAAAATACAATATTAAAGAAAAGAAAAAAAAAGAAAAAAAAACAAAGTCACAAAAATTATAAATATATATATATAAATATATATAAACATATGTATATATATGTTTGCTTTAAAAAATAGGGTCTTTTTTTTGCAAAGTAATAGTAGGTTATAAAATGAAAATTAAAGGAGTAATAGAGGACTTAAAATTTATTACAAATTAAAAAAAAGAATGATCATAAAAATAGTAAAAATATATCTAGGACTTTCTCTGGTGTTGTTGTGGGTATTATGGGGTCAGTACATTTTTGGATAGTTCCTTGGTCTGGCTTATATTTCTCAAGATCTATAGGCCCCTTCCTATGTAGTTGATACTAACGACAGGATTTTAATCTATTGCACCTGTCACTTCCACAGTGGTTCCCTCTGTTTTAGCTTCTTCTGTTTGCTGGTCTCTTCAGTGTCTGATTTCCGCCCTGACATAAAGGGGGAGGTGGTGGACACTTCTTTTAGGCTCACTTGTTCAGTTGCGCTGTGGAGAGGGAGGGACGCTGCAAACAAGTAACACTGGCATGTGCTCACAGTGTCTCAGCCACACTGGGCCTGCCCCCGCTCATGGCGCATGTGCCCTCCTTGCCCACACTGCTCAGGCTCTAAGTTGCTCCGCCGGGAACCGACCGAGGCCGGCCCTGGGCTGCATGCACCTCCCAGGTCTAAGCCGCTCAGGTTCAGGCACTCGGGTAGTCCTCAGAGGTGCAGACTCAGTAGGGCCTGCGTTTTGTGCCCTTCCCAGGTCTGAGCAGCTCAGATGATGAGGTGTTTGGCGAGTGCGGTCATTGCAACTTATCATCTCCCCCATCCAAGCTGTTCGGTTTTCTGGGTGTACAACTGGCACACCTTCTCAGGTGGATGTTGACTGTCCAGAACCCCAAGAAGTCTTAGTTAGCAAAGAAGCCTGCTTGCAGTTTGGTAGATAATGTCTCTCTGGGGCTACGATTGCCCCCTTCCAGCTCTGGCTGCCTGTCATGGGAAGGGGATGGTCTGCAGCCAGCTAGTTCTGTTCAGTCCTTTGTTCTGTGCGCAGGCTTGGCAGTGTCTTAGGTTAGGGCTTTTCACGTGGTAGCTATCCCACAGTCTGGTTTGCTAGCCCAAGTTAGTTCACTAAGATTGCCCTCAGGGTACTCAGGCCTAGTCCTTACTCTAAGCAATGCAACCCACGCCTCCCTGCCCAGCCCCCGCTTGCTAGTGGCAGGTGCAGGCATCTGTGCTGCTTATCCACTGGGGTAGTTACCGCTGGGCTCGTAATCTGTGGGTTTTAATTATTTATTTATTTTTCCTCCCTGTTATGTTGCCCTCTGTGCTTCCAAGGCTCGCCACAGACTCAGCAGTGAGAGTGTTTCCTGGTGTTTGGAAACTTCTCTCTTTTTAAGACTCCTTTCCCTGGGACAGAGCTCCGTCCCTACCTCTTTTGTCTCTTTTTTTGTCTTTTATATTTTTTCCTACCTCCTTTTGAAGACAGTGGGCTGCTTTTCTGGGTCCCTGATGTCCTCTGCCGGCATTCAGAAGTTGTTTTGTGAAATTTACTCAGCGTTTAAATGTTCTTTTGATGAATTTGTGGGGGAGAAAGTGGTCTCCCCATCCTATTCCTCCACCATCTTAAAAAGAAGATCTATTAGCTACTTATTAAATTACTTTAGCCACCTCATGTGAAGAGTTGACTCATTGGAAAAGACTCTGATGCTGGGAGGGATTGGGGGCAGGAGGAAAAGGGGACGACAGAGGATGAGATGGCTGGATGGCATCACCAACTCGATGGACGTGAGTTTGAGTGAACTCTAGGAGATGGTGATGGACAGGGAGGCCTGGCGTGCTGCAATTCATGGGGTTGCAAAGAGTCGCACACGACTGAGTGACTGAACTGACTGAACTGAATAGAGCATAGCATGGATTTCCCAGTCCTGAAATTTTTTATTCATAGTCTTATTTTCCACAGAATTATTAATGAAAAAACAACCTTTGTTTATTTGTATATCCTTACAATATGGCACTTTGAAGATGTCTTTTATTTCATACTCACATTTTGTAGCTAATGTTGCAAAGCAGACATTCCTCACTGTAACTATAATTTATTGATGCTTAAAGGTTCAATGAATTATTCAGCCCCTTTACCCTTCTTGCTTTGCTGCACACCTATTGAGTTTTCAGAGCAGTTTCATATCAATAAATTTGTTCTTGCTTTGCAGCTCCAATTTCATGGTTGGCCTTTTCTAAGCAACATACAAGAAAAATAAATAACCAGAAGGAATAAAATGTGTATACAAATTGCTTTAAATAACTCAATATCCAAATCCAAGTTCCCATGGGTTTTAAAAATTAAGACATGAAAGCATGATATCAGAAACAGTCTACATGCAAATGTAATCAGCAAAAAACTTGTTAACATGCAGTCTGTATAGAGTGACATGCCTTCATTCTGCTGTACTCAGAATTGAAAGCACTCTTAACAAGTAAGCCCCTAAGTGTTCGACTCACTGCCACTTTGCACCTTATGTTATCACATACTCACAGAAACGGTAGACAACAAAATGATGAATGGCTAATCTGATCAGAATGAACAGACGATTCTAATAAAATGGCAGTTGAGGGAAGAAGTCAAGAACTTCAATATTTCTGGTTCCTATGGAAAGGAAACCTTTCATACCTACTTCAAATTGCAAACTATCAAATCTAGAAAATTTATTTTCATTAATAAGAAAGTTACATCATATTCTTTTCATCATAAAAAATAAAGTGACTTCAATACAGGGAAAGCCATTCATGCTATCTAAAACATGTGTGTCAAAGTACAAGAGTAAAAATTGTTCTATTTTCAGCTAAAATTCCATTTGTATTTCATTGAGAAAATATATTCTTTCTCAGTGTATTAGGTTTATTGATGATAGTATCTCTCTCTTTTTCAAAATACTGAGCCAAGTATAAACAATAAACACATTCCAAAGAATATATTTCTATCCATCCATCAACCCATTCAATTTTCATCAAATATACAGTTAATATCCCAGATAGAAAAAAAGAAAAAAACATAAAATATATAAAAGACTTACAGTTTATTAAGAAGACACAGATAATAAAATAAGTACGATTGCATGATACAGGCATTATATTGTATCTTCATATAATTTCTTGTCTTTTAATGTTTTTTTTGGAATATAGTGGATTTACAATGTTGTGTTACTTTCTGCTGCAGTACAGCAACGTGAATCAGTTGTCCATATACATATATCCACTTTATTTTTAGAATCTTTTCCCATATAGGTCATTACAGAGTACTGAGTAATAGTTCCCTGTCCTCTACAGTAGGTTGTTATTAATTATCTATTTTATATATAGTAATGTGCTGGGAGGGATTGGGGGCAAGAGGAGAAGGGGACGACAGAGGATGAGATGGCTGGATGGCATCACTGACTCTATGGACGTGAGTCTAGGTGAACTCCGGGAGTTGGTGATGAACAGGGAGGCCTGGTGTGCTGCGATTCATGGGGTCGCAAAGAGTCGGACACGACTGAGCGACTGATCTGATCTGATCTGAATGTGTATGTGTCAATACCAATCTCCCAATTTATCCCTCCCCCTTCTCTCCTCCCTGGTAACCATAAGATTGTTTTCTACATCTGTAACTCTATTTCTATTTTGTAAGTAAGTTCATTTATATCCTTTTTTTAAGATTCCATGTATAAGCCATATCATATAAAATGTGTCTTTCTCTGCCTGACTTACTTTACTCAGTATGACAATCTCTAGATCCATCCATGTCACTTGCACATGACATTATTTTTTCTTTTTTAGGCCGAGTAATACTCCATTGTATATATGTATTCATCTTCTTTAGCCACTCCTCCATCCATTGATATTTAGGATGCTTCAGTTTGCTGGCTATTGTAAATTGTGCTGCAATAAAAATACAGTTTCATTTTTCAAAATTCTCTCTTAAACAAATACTGGCAATAAAATCAATGCTTTTTGTTTTTTTCCATGCATATTTACATACATGCTATTTTTTAATGACTTTTTTTTTTTAAATATGGACTGAATCCACTTGTCTAACAATAGGAAGGCTTCTGCCTGTGAAGATAGGAAATTTTTAATATTTAGAATAACTTGATTGAAACATCATCTAATTTAGTCATTCGCCAATGACTACCTGCAAATGAATAGCTCAACATCTAAGAATAAGGAACAAGGTAGTTTCCTTTATGAAGTTCCCTGCTGTTGTTGTTCAATTGCTCCGTTGTGTCCGATTCTTTGTGACCCCATGGACTGCAGCACGCCAGGCTTCCCTGTCCTTCACTATCTCCTGAAGTTTGCTCAAACTCATGTCCATTGAATCGATGATGCCATCCAACCATCTCATCCTCTGTCATCACCTTCGCTTCCTTCCCTCAATCTTTCCCAGCATTGGGGTCTTTTCTAATTAGTCATCACTTCACATCAGGTGGCCAAAGTATTGGAGCTTCAGCATCAGTCCTTCCAATGAATATTCAGGGTTGATTTCCTTGATTTCCTTTAGGATTGACTAGTTTGATCTCTTTGCTGTCCATGGGACTCTCAAGCATCTTCTCCAGCACCACAGGTCAAAAGCATCAATTATTGGGCTCTCAGCCTTTTTTATGGCCCAATTCTTGCATCTGTACATTATTACTAAGGCCCATTTCAATTATCTTATTTAATTTAATGAGGATTCCCTGGTAGCTCAGCTGGTAAAATATCTGCCTACAATGCAGGAGACCCCAGTCAGATTCTTGGGTCAGGAAGATCCACTGGAGAAGGGATAGACTACCTACTTCAGTATTCTTGGGCTTCTCTGGTGGTTCAGACAGTAAAGAATCCACCTACAATATGGGAGAACCTGTGTTCCATCTCTGGGTTGGGAAGATCCCCTAGAGAAGAGAATAGCTACCCACTGCAGTATTACTCTACATTCTTGAGATTGATATTATCATTTCCATTTTATACATGAAGAAACTACATGCCCTGGTTTGTTTTTCCCCAGAAGCTGATCCTGAGATAGAGTGGGAATTTAAGTAGTTTTATAGGAAGCTGATCCCAAGAAATGCCAGAAGAGTGGGGGCGTGAAAGAGGTAAGCAAAGACAGTCATAAAGAGTGAGATTTTAAGCACATACCACTGTGGGTAATTGGAGTTCACTTTTACCGAGGAAGGTTGGTGATAGTGTATATAGCTAGCTTCACTTATCTCATTCTAGGTGCCTGAGACCTGGGAACTTTATCTCCTAGGTCCTTGTTTCTCACTGTTCCACTGCTGTTGATCGAGCACTTCCAGCTTGCCCACCACAGGGGCAGATAGTGCTCCAGGCCAGAAAAAAGCCCTCAGGCCACAAATGCAGGAGGAATTCTTTAACACAGAGGTGGCTGGGTAGGACAACCAAAGCCTCATCTGCATTAAGGTAAAGAGAATTGTTAAAATCAGATGACAGTATTGACAACAGAAATCAGACCAGGTGGGAAACAAAAACAAGTAAATCTTTTTTTTTTCTTCTCATCATTGTTCTGACAAAATTTGAAAACCTTTAACCTTTTATGGAAACAGACTTTCAAATATGTTTCTATGAAAATAGTAAAATGTAATTAAAAGCACTTTGCATGTAATATTGCAATACAACATACTTCCATTACTTTTAATCATACAACAAGCATCTATTGAATACTGATTCTCATGAGGGAAGATGAAATTGTGATACACGTGGCTGTATCAGACAGTTTTTTGCAATTTTGTGACAACTTCCTTGCCTCTAAGCAAATATATTGTATTCAATGTTGAATTGCATTCAACCTTTTAAAAATATCTTTACCACCCTCTTTTATTTTTGGGTAAGGAGTCCTGTTGCTGTTGCTAAGTCGCTTCAGTCGTTTCCGACTCTGTGTGACCCCACAGACGGCAGCCCACCAGGCTCCCCCGTCCCTGGGATTCTCCAGGCAAGAACACTGGAGTGGGTTGCCATTTCCTTCTCCAATGCATGAAAGTGAAAAGTGAAAGTGAAGTCGCTCAGTCGTGTCCGACTCTTAGCGACCCCATGGACTGCAGCCTACCAGGCTCCTCCATCCATGGGATTTTCCAGGCAAGAGTACTGGAGTGGGGTGCCTTTGAGAAGGAGTCCTACCACCTTACAAACATTTGTTTCAAGCTTTTAAATTTCTTCTTCAATTAGATTTGCCTGGCTTTCCTCATGGCTCACTGAGGGGAAAACCTGCCTGCCAATGCAGGAGACTGAGGTTCAATCCCTGAGTCTGTAAGATCCCCTAGAGAAAGAAATGGCAACACACTGCTGTATTCTTGCCTAGAAAATCCCATGGTAAGAGGGGCCTGGTTGGCTACAGTACATGAGGTTGCAAAAGAGTCGTACATGACTTAGTGACTCAACAACAAATCTATAATAGGTAGTCATAGTGATCTAAATATTTTCTCTCCTTGTTGCTAGTTTTGCTCCTGAGGCAAGCCATAATTTTCATGGCCTGTCTCGAGAGATTTTGTATAATTTCTGTGCCTTGTGTTTATGAAGACCAGCTTATGAACCTTCAGACAGAACCAAAGGAAAATATTATATATCACAACAGCAGGATGGCATAGCAGTTGGGATAGTCCTTATTTAAACTGCCCATTTTTGAAGTTACTGCTTTAAGAATTCTGATCAGACATGATGACTTTTTGAGGAGTTAGCTAACCATGATCTGCTCCTGTGTTTTATCTGCATAAGTGGTGATAAAGAATGTCCTCAAATCAGAGCTGAATGTTTACAACTCACATACTCTGTCTCTTTTCCTGGTCCTTTATTTACTGCAGGGTGAACAATTTCATCTATGTATATCATACTCCATTTTGACAAAGCAGTCACCTGAAACTTAAACAAATGTTCTCGATTTGACTTGTCTCTGGATTTGTGTAAAAACACTCAAATACATTAGCTAAGCAAAAAAATATCATCTACAACAGTGAGTCTCACTAAATTTTTTTCCTACCTCAATAAAGATTAAACAGTTGTCCTAATGAACTCTTCATTAGGAACAATTAAATGGTTCATTGTTGTTGCAGACATATATTTGAATGATCTTAATTATCATTTAACATGCCCTCACATTGTCCAATTTATTCATCTTAGTACCTTTTAACCTTTATTTACGTAGTTTTTGCTGTTCTGTTTACCTCCATTCATTGTAGGTCATTAATGAGACTTAATTTACACTGGCATTTCTAATGATACCTATTTTTATATTATTTTTCCAGATTAAGGTGTTTCTGTAGTTTTCCAATTTTTCTTTTCAAGCCAGTAAAGGTCTTTTCCCATCTCCATATGTTCTATTTAGAAAGACTTTTGAAAGTCATTTTGAAAACCTTTAGTCTGGTTACAAATACAGCATTTTATTCTTCCCATATAATAATTTTTATGCCTTCAAGGTTTTATAACATCCTGAAGTGTGGTGTGATCAATGAATATTACTCTAAAGTAAAAGATTTAGTAATTTATTGTCAATAATCCTCATATAAATGTAACTGAAAGTCTTTTATCATGTATTCTATAGATGCCTGCAAAATGATGAACATATTAACAGTAAAATTCTTTTCTTTGAAAAATTTTCTTAGCTTACCATAATTAATAGAGTAATATGACTGGAGAAAGAATATATAATAAATGCCTCATCATTTTTATCAGTGCTTTCTGCATTTTTGTTTTTAACTTGAAATTTATCAGTTTCCTATTTTAAAAAATATTACACAGTCAAACACTTTGCAGAAAATCTTCCTGTTGTTTCTGCTGGATGCTTGAATTTTGAAGGAAGATGAAAATTAAATTTTCACTTATTATATTCAAACCTAAGCCCTTTTCCCATTTGAAACATTAAATATGCTCTACTGTTCTCAGCATGCATGTAATAATATGAAGGGAAATACGAACTGACAGGGAATAGAGAATGAAATTTACTTAGATCATTGTTTGATCTGCCATGAAAAATATTTAAAGGCCTTTTTTATGTTCCCTGCTTCAAAAACTTGAGTGAACTTCATGAAAGAGACACTGGGCATGTGTGCTTTTATGTTTTGGTTACTTGAGTCTTGCAAACTGAAGAACTTGTTTCTGCAAAAGAAATTTCTAAGGTAGCAAGTGTTCAACCATGTTAATGATAATGACTAAGGCAATGGCACCCTGCTCCAGTACTCTTGCCTGGAAAATCCCATGGATGGAGGAGCCTGATAGGCTGCAGTCCATGGGGTCGCTAAGAGTTGGGCACGACTGAGCGACTTCACTTTCATTTTTCACTTTCATGCATTAGAGAAGGAAATGGCAATCCACTCCAGTGTTCTTGCCTGGAGAATCCCAGGGACGGGGGAGCCCGATGGACTGCTGTCTGTGGGGTCGCACAGAGTCGGACAGGACTGAAGCGATTTAGCAGCAGCAGCAGCGATTCATTAGAAAGCCTAAGTATTCTGTGACTTCTTTTATTATACAGATGAAATAAAGAGGACATAGGCAGCAGGAATGTGTATGTTTTGTTGCCTTCATGTAATTTATCTTGTTTTTTTCCCCTAGATTGTGGTCAGTAAAATATAAATTTGTTAATTGTCTTAATCATTTTAACCTAGCTTCTTTCTTAGTCTGTTATAGGATTATATCTAGCAAATATGACTCAAGATAATATTTAATCACTAAATTAAATCTGTAGAACTTCATTTATTGAGAAAATAGTGCATATTCTAAAGTTAAGGTTTTAGTTATCTTATTAATAATATATTAACTAGTATGTTGCTTAATGTATGAGATCCCTTTGTCCTAAACTGAAATGATTACAGTTTTGCAGAGTTAATTATCTGTTGTCAGTTTGAAGATTTGTGATAGTTATATAATTTTACATAATTCTGTGAATGTGGTGTAGTATAGATTCTGAACTTTCCATCTCACTGATTATTCTCTCCCTGGACTCTTTTAACTTATGTGAAACATTCTTTTATAATATTATGATGTGGAAGAATAATAGCTGTATCTAGAGAAAAAAGACTTGGATATTGTTAATTCTGGCTCTTCTACCAATTACTTGTAAGAAATTAAAGTCAGGTTATATGGTTGCCCTAGATGATGTCTTCAGCCACTTCCGCATTGAGAGTTTTTTGGTAAGAAAATTGCTTTAGTGACCCGTAAAGCACTACAGTGATCACGTGTAGTGACCTCCTATTTCTTCTGTGTGACTTAATATATCTAACCTACTCTTCTGGGACTTTGAAAGGCTTCAGGCACCTGATAGATATCACCCTCCAGATAAACCTGTCAGAGCTTTTTAATCACTAAATTTCTGTGTGTGTTTTTCTTTTTTTCTTTTTTGCTCTTGACTACTGAGTATTTTTAGTATTCCTTTTCCTTTTTCTGTGACTTAATTTATGTGAGCAGTTGTATAATTTGAAGATTTTGTATGTGCCTTTATTTTAGTGGAAAAATAGTTATTTGTGATTATTTTTCTCTCTCATAAGGTTGTGAGTCTTTTGAGAGTTTGAAAATGAGTGTTTTTATTTATTTTTGTGTCCCCCAACACTTAAAATTGGGGATTCCCTGGTGGCTCAGATGGTAAAGTGCTTGTCTGCAATGTGGGAGACTCGGGTTCAATCCCTGGGTTGGGAAGATCCCCTGGAGAAGGAAACAGCAGCCCACTCCAGTACTCTTGCCTGGAAAAGCCCACAGATGGAGAAGCCTGGTTGGCTCCAGTCCATGGGGTCACAAAGAGTCAGACATGACTGAGCGACTTCACTTCACTTCACACTTAAAATTAGAGCTTCTGGCACAATAAAAATGTGTGGAATAAATGTAGTAGCCAAGATTTTGACCTTCATGACTTCATTATATGTGTAAATATGTTATTACACAGCAAAAGAAATTTTGCAGATTGAATTATGTTGCTAATCAGCTGACCTTAAAATAGGGAAATTATTGTGAATTACATTGGAACGGGCCCAGTGTAATCTCTTGGGCCCTTAGTAGCAGGTAAGGGTGACAGAATAGCCCATCAGAGAGCAGGAAGTCATACAGGAAGCCAGATGACCTGAGGCATGAGAAGGACTTGACTTTAATAGCTTTAAAGTTAGAGTGGAACAAGGGCAGGTTGAAAACTGAGAACTGCTCCTGGCCAACTCCACCAAGGAAGCAGGACCTAGTCCCCCCAGTCTGCAGACCTGAATTTTGCCAATCTGCATGCGTCTAGAAGTAGATTCTCCCCATAGAGTCTCCAGTAAAGAAAGTAACCCTGTGCACATAGTGATTTTAGTTTAGGGAGATCCATGCTGGACTTCTGACATTCAGAATTGCGAGGTAATACATTTTTCTGTTGTTTTAAGCCAAGTATATGGTAATTTTGGAGAAGGCAATGGCACCCCACTCCAGTACTCTTGCCTGGAAAATCCCATGGACACAGGAGCCTGGTAGGCTGCAGTCCATGGGGTTGCTAAGAGTCAGACACGACTGAGCGATTTCACTTTCACTCTTCACTTTCATGCATTGGAGAAGGAAATGACAACCCACTCCAGTGTTCTTGCCTGGAGAATCCCAGGGATGGGGGCGCCTGGTGGGCTGCCGTCTATGGGGTCACACAGAGTCGGACACGACTGAAGTGACTTAGCATAGCATGTGGTAATTTGTCACAACAACAATAGAAAACCATACAATAAATTAACGCTTACATAGTTGAAGCGTTTCTCCTACCTTGACCTTTACATTGGACATTATTTCTTTCTTCAAGTGTCCCTATTTATCTTTCTAGGCTCATTTAGTCATACCACACCCCAGGAACCTTCTCTAATTTGAGCTTGAACTAATCGTGCCTTCCCTTATAATGAGTGTTGTAATGCTGTGTGCCACACTACTATTGTATTTCGTGTTGCCTTGTTGTCCAATTCTAAGTCATACTTAATCACACTGTTCCATACTGTTGAATAATAATTGTTATGCATATATTTTTCCCATATTGATTTGCAAGCATAGCTTTAGGACAAGAGTGGTGCTTATGAAATACTAATTGATTCTTCTTTAATCTTCAAACTATTTTTAATCAAATGATGATTGGTGAATGCTTTTAAAAATACAGTATTTTCAGACAGTTCCTGGCCTTGATTTTGTAGGTATAAGAAATGTATTAAAAGAGAAGAATCCTGCATCCAGTAAAACACCAAGAAGTATCCAAGCATGTAAAATCAAAGCATACACAACCAATTTATAGCAGTAGTAGGTCTAGTTCAAGTGCTGTGACAGTAAAGCAGCTGGTGTTAGTGGAGGATAAATAATTTACATAGGACTGAAGGCAGTTAGGAAGGCTAAAGATTTGTGGAAGTAATATCAATGTCAACTCTTTAGGTTACAAGATTTTGAAATAAATGAAAATATGTGGTTATGGCTACTGAAATTTTATTAAAAATTAAAATAAAGTTCAATTTGTACTTTTATACTAGAAGATGAAAGAGTTTTGAATAGAGTAATAATGACTATTCTCTTTTTTATTCCATTGGAAAAGCATGCTGAAGCATCTGATTGATTGTACTTCCTAAAAACATACATAAGTAGGTCTGTTTGATGATGGAGAAAGATTGTAGACATCATTAGGAACCTAATAATCAGAGGTTCATTAAGCAAAAATAGGTGGAAATGACACATAATATTTCTTTTTATGCTAAGAATAGACTTGAAGCTGATTTCTAACATATTGCTTGTAGGTCCAAAGAATTTATTTTTCAGATAATGCCACAAATAATGCAGACAGCATTTTGTATTGAAAGCAATGACTTGTACTTTTTTCTAAATAGTTTCTACTGATGGGCCTATATTACCAGTATTTTAAAAAATATACATTCTAGCCTATGGAAAATCTCTTGCCATCTGTTTAAAAGATGTTCTAAGAAAACAAAAGAAAATGTATCCAAATCAGCCAAGCAAGTTCCTGTTTTTTTGCACTATTCATGTTAGGGGAGTGAGCAGGTAGAGAGAGGCCATGTGTGAGGGTAATGATGTGGTCTGATCACCAGAAAGCATGTAAGGTAGCCAGAGGCAAGAAACCTGTGTAAGAAAATGATGGCAAAGAGAACATGCCTTTAAACTCATAGATGCTAAATACTTTTATATCATCTTTGTGCTCGTCAAGAATGAGAGCCATTTGTCATCTTTGGATTCCTCATTTTAGGTGCTCAGTAAATATTTGTTCATTAATGAGAACAGAATGTGTTCAAAAGTGGGTTAGATCACTCTAAGAGGGCTTAGTGAACTGAACAGACTCTAAGAAAAGCCTTGAGGAGTCAGCAGAATCTGAGGTACTTTCTGGAATGTCCTTCTACAGTTTACCCCTCCCATCCTACTCAAACCTCCAATATCTGTGTCAACAGTCATTTCAGTTCAGTGGAGCAATTTTGTTCTTTCTCACACAAAATTATCCGTGCCCTTCTCCCTGATTCACAGCCACTGTAGTAATTTCTTTTTTATCAGTGTTTTCTAGCTAACTGCCCTTGGCAAGTTACTTAAGCACCCTATGCCTCACTGTTCTCATTAGAAACATAATCATAGTTTCCGTCTCATGGAATTATTGTCGTGCATAGTTTCTATATGTAAAGCACTTAGAATAAAAGTACATAGTAATTGCTCTAGAACTGCTTCTACTATGATGATATTTTATTTTTGAGAGGCTGATGTTATGAAATTCAAGTTCATTAAGAGTAAAATATGCTTTATTTTCACAGAAGTAAATATTATAAAGGTGATTAGTAACTATCCTTGATTATATAGAGAAAGAAAATGTTTCATATAAAAGAAACAATAAATTATCACAGAAGTTGATAAATCATTTTTGAAGTCATTTTTATTCACTTGTGATTATGGTTGCATGTTTATACTATAGCTCTTTTTTATCATTTACATGTAATAGAATCTTAAACATTTTCATCTTTAAATAAATTGAAGGAGATGGTTTTGAGAAAGTCTGTTAGGAAGAATTTCTTTTTACTTCCATCATATTTTCATGTTTAATAAACAATAAAATCTCTTGACATCCCAAACATGTAGTAATTATATGTTCTTCTAAATTGCCTGGGAATTAAATACATTCTCAAAAGCACAGTAATTAATACAAAATGTGTATTTTTAATTTATCCTATAGAAGTAACAAAGTACTGTAATTAATAACAGTAATTGAGGAATAATGACTTAAGGACAAAATGGTCACTAATAAGAATGAGTGCAATCCAGTTTTTATCCTAAGCTAAAATTCTCATTAGAATCAAGAATGCAGAGCATTGAGTCATGAAAGGTCAAGAAAATTCACCATAATCTTTTATATAAAAATATTCACAATTAAAAACTACAATCTATTCTATTTAATATTAATTGGATTTTGCAACCTGAAAGATAAATTGTATGTAATTTTTTTTAAATGTTTTTAATAGAATCCAAAATGTTAACAGTTGATTTGTGATTTATCTATATTTGCATATGTATATGGATATTTTGGATACTTTCTATTCTTATGAAAAAGAATTGAAAAGTTAAATAGACTTTAAATTTATGTTTAAAAGGTGTGCTAGCTACCAAACACATTAAGCACTAACCATGAGACAGACACTCTTATAAGTGATTTAGATCACTATTTAAAAAAAAAATTGTAATGACCATCTTCATCTAATTCCCTCTCTTCCCAGTCCCCTGCCTCTGGTCTGTTTTTCTATGAACGTGTTTGTTTGTGTTGTGAAGTATAATTGGTCTTCAACACTATATTAGATTTCAGTATACAATATAGTGGTTTGATATTTTTATATACTACAAAATGATCACCACATCTGTCACCATGTAAGATATTACATTATTATTGACCATATTCCCCACACTGTACATTTCACCCCCATGTCATGTATTTCATAACTGATAATGTACTACTTTTCATCTCTCTCACCTATTTCACTTTCCCCCCCAACACCATTTCCTGTGGGAACCACTTGTTCTTTCTGTCTGTGATTCTGTTTCTATTTTCTTATGTTTATTCATTTGTTTCATTTTTTAGATTTCACATATAATTGATATCATATAGTGTTTGCCTCTGTCTGACTTAATCACTTACTGCAATACTTCCTAGGTCCATCCATGTTATTGCAAATGACAATATTTCATTATTTTTATGGCTAATATTTGGTTGCATACATATACCACTGCTTTATCCATTCATCTGTCTACGGGCAGTTAGGTTACTTTCATACCTTAGCTATTGTGAATACTGCTACACTGAACATAAGGGTGCATGTCTATTTTCAGATTAGTATCTTGATTTTATTTAGAAAAATACCTAGAAGTGGGCTTGCTGCATCTTATGATAGTTATATTTTTAATATTTTGAAGAACTGCTACATTGTTTTCCAGAGTGGCTATACCAGTTTACATCCCCATCAGTGCCCCAGGGTTACCCTTTTACCACATCATCACCAACACTTGTTATTTGTGTCTTTTCGATTAGAGCCATTCTGACAGGTGCAAGGTGATACTCGTGATTTTGATTCAATTTCCCGATGTTTAGTGCTGTTGAGTCTCTGTTCATGTTTCTGATAGCCATCTATAGGTCTTCTTTGGAAAAATGACTATTCAGGGCTTTTGCCCAGTTTTTTAAATAGGGTTGTTGCCTTTTATAATGTTGAGTTGTATGTGTTCTTTATATATTATATACTTTAGATTTGTCATTTGCAAATATTTTCCCCTTCAGTAGGCAGCCTTTTTATTTTGATGATAGTCTCCTTGGCTGTGCAAAAGCTTTTTGCTTGATTGGGTCTCATTTGTTTATTTTTATTTGTTTCCATTACCCAAGGTGATAGAACCCTTAAAATATAGCTAAGATATTGATATATTATCAGCTGGTGAGCAGGGGTGGGTCCCTTTATAACTGGCTAGTTGGCCTGAGGTTCTCAGGGTTGGTGCTGACAGGCTGGTCAGCAGGGCTGGGTCCTGTCACTAATAGTCTCAAGGAAGAAAACCCAAGTGGCTGCCACCAGCATTTATTTCCCCAGGAAGAAGTCCCAGTGGCCTCCTGACTCTGGGAGACTTCTCCAAGATCAGTAAATGAGTCTACCTGAATTTCCCTCAAATTATTATACTACCTCTTCACTGGTCTTGAAGTCTGTGAGACATTGTGTGTGCCTTTTAAGAGCACAATCTCTGTTTCTTACACTCATCTAGCTCTCCTTCATGCAAACCCTGCTGGCCTTCAGAACCAGATGTTTGGAGGTTCATCTTCCCAGTATAGGACCCAGGCTGGAGATCCCAGTGTTGGTCTTGGACGCCTAGCTGCTTCGGGAGAACCACTGCCGTTCTGACTATCTTCCTGTTAGTTGGTTGTCTTCCTGGGTCGGGGTGCAGGGTGGGGTGTCTTACCTATATTGTGTCTTTGCCCCTCCTACCTGTGTCCTCGTGGTTCCTTCTTTATAGATTTAGTTGTAGAAAATCTTTTCTGCTTGTCTCCAGGTTGTTCTCATTGATAGCTGTTTGGTAAATTAATTGTAATTCTGCTGTACCTGCAAAAGGAGGTGAACTCAGGGTCTTCCTACTCTGCCATCTTTGTCACTCCCTTTTCAACTGCTTTTCCAACAGAACACATTTGAATATTTCTTCTTTTTCAATAATTTTAACTGAGGAAAACAGCTCAGACCCACACCAAACCTTCTCTGGACCCTGTTCTTGAAATATTTGTGCAGATCCACCAAACTCTCTTGACTTCAGTTCCTACACCTATCTTCTCATGAATATAGGCAGATGACTTTAACTGAGTGACTTAGAGAAAGTTTAAAAGAGGTTCCTCAGCCTACTGCTACCTTGGCTGATTCTGCATCCTGAAAGACCCGTTTCCTTCTTCAATTTCCCCAGACCTGCAGGCCTGTGGTCTTTCTGGTGTGCCTGGGTCAGACTACCTCTCTGGATGATTCCTTACCGAGCAATGGAGAGGTATTAAAGCTGTATCTTAGATGATTTATTTAAACTCCACCACAACACTGTAAATAAGTACTTTTATGATCAACATTTTTTTTTAATAAGGAACTGGGACATGATATAGTTCAGTTACATCAGATACAAATGGATTACTGGTATCAGAGCTTTAGTAACTAGTTCCAAAATCCAGGCTTTTAACCATTATGCTATCTTCATCCAAAATGGATATGAAAGGCTAAAGTTTGAGGGCATTTTTCTATAGTCAAATAACAGCATCAACAGAATAATTTAATAAGCTTACATTTTATGATAGCATTTTTAAAAGGAAAATGTTTATTTCTCCAAGTAACAAGTCAGGAGTGAATGAAATTTCCCCATGGCCTGTCTTGCTGTGTGTTCCTGAAAAGTATTAGCCACTTTTCTCAGTTTGTGATTAACCTACTTTATAGCATCATGTAATATACTTTTTTCCAAAAGCATATATTTGAGCATTTTTACTTTTCTTTAAAGTATAATCCCAAAGTTGATGGGTATTCTCTGCCAAGAACTGCAAACCTGTATCATCCTGAATCAGTTATTTTGGACTCAAATTTCCTGTCTGTAAAAAAACCATTTTTGCCTCTTCCTGTCACACTTATTTTGCTTAGCAAAATACCCTCTACATCATTCAGTGTTGTTGCAAATAGATTTATAGATTTTGTTTTGTTTCTTTGTTTATGGCTGATTGGAGAAGGAAATGGCAACCCACTCCAGTGTTCTTGCCTGGAGAGTCCCGGGGACGGTGGAGCCAGGTGGGCTGCCGTCTATGGGGTCGCACAGAGTCAGACACAACTGAAGCGACTACTAAGTATCTTTACCCACTCATCTATCAATGGACACTGAATTTCTTCTATATCAGTTCAGATCAGTTATTCAGTTGTATCTGACTTTTTGCAACCCCATGGACTCCAGCATGCCAGGCTTCCCTTTCCATCACCAACTCCTGGAGCTTACTCAAACTCATGTCCATCAGGTTGGTGATGCTGTCCAACCATCTCATCCTCTGTCCCCTTCTCCTCCCGCCTTCAATCCTTCCCAGCATCAGGGTCTTTTCAAATGAGTCAGTTCTTCACATCAGGTGGCCAAAGTATTGGAGTTTCAGCTTCAGCATCAGTCCTCCCAATGAATATTCAGGACTGATTTCCTTTAGGATGGACTGGTTGAATCTCCTTGCTGTCCAAGGGATTCTCAAGAGTCTTCTCCAACATCACGATTCAAAAGCATCAATTCTTCAGCCCTCAGCTTTCTTTATAGTCCAACTCTCACATCCATACATGACTACTGGAAAAACCATAGCTTTGACTAGACATACTTTTGGCAAAGTATGTCTCTGCTTTTTAATATGCTGTCTAGGTTGGTCATAGCTTTTCTTCCAAGGAGCAAGCATCTTTTAATTTCCTGGCTGCAGTCACCAACTGCAGTGATTTGGGAGCCCTCCAAAATAAAGCCTTTCACTGTTTCCATTATTTCCCCATCTATTTGCCATGAAATGATGGGACTGGGTGCCATGATCTTAGGTTTCTGAATGTTGAGTTTTAAGCCAACTTTTTCACTCTCCTCTTTCACCTTCATCAAGAGGCTTTTTATTTCCTCTTTGCTCTCTGCCATAAGGGTGGTGTCATCTGTATATCTGAGGTTATTGATACTTCTCCCGGCAATCTTGATTCCAGCTTGTGCTTCATCCAGCCCAGCATTTCGCTTGATGTACTCTGCATATAAGTTAAATAAGCAGGGTAACAATATACAGCCTTGACACACTCCTTTCCTTATTTGGAACCAGTCTGTTGTTCCATGTCCAGTTCTAACTGTTGCTTCTTGACCTGCATACAAATGTCTCAGGATTCATGTCAGGTGGTCTAGTATTCTGATCTCTTGAAGAATTTTCTGTAGCTGTTGTGATCGACACAGTCAAAGGCTTTGGCATAATCAATAAAGCAAAGTAGATGTTTTTCTGTAACTCGTGCTTTTCAACGATCCAAAGGATGTTGGCCATTAGATCTCTGCTTCCTCTGGCTTTTGTAAATCCAGCTTGAAAATCTGGAAGTTCACAGTTCATGTACTGTCGAAGACTGGCTTGGAGAATTTTGAGCACTACTTTGCTAGCGTGTGAGATGAGTGCAATTGTGTGGTACTTTGAACTTTCTTTGACCTTGCCTTTCTTTGGGACTGGAATGAAAACTGACTGTTTCCAGTCCTGTGGCCACTGCTGAGTTTTCCAAATTTGCTGGCATATTGAGTACAGTAGTTTCACAGCATCATCTTTAAGGATTTGAAATAGCTCAACTGGGATTTTGTCACCTCCACTTGCTTTGTTCTTAGTGGTGCTTTCTAAGGCCCACTTGACTTTGCATTCCTGGATATCTGGCTCTCGGTGAGTGATCACACTATCGTGGATATCTGAGTCATGAAGATCTTTTTTGTATAGTTCTTCTGTGCATTCTTGCCACGTCTTCTTAATATCTTCTGCTTCTGTTAGGTCCATACCATTTCTGTCCTTCATTGTGCCCATCTGTGCATGAAATGTTCCCTTGGTATCTCTAATTTTCTTGAAGAGATCTCTAGTCTTTCCCATTCTATTGTTTTCCTCTATTTTTTTGCACTGATCACTGAGGAAGGTTTTCTTATCTCTCCTTAATATTCTATGGAACAATGCATTCAAATGGGTATAACTTTTCTTTTCTTCTTTGCCTTTAGCTTCTCTTCTCAGCTATTTGTAAGGCCTTCTCAGACAACCATTTTTACTTTTTCTCTTTCTTTTTTTGGGGATGATCTTGATCACTGCATCCTGTACAATGTCACGAACCTCTGTCCATAGTTCTTCAGGCACTCTATCAGATCTAATCCCTTGAATCTATTTGTTACTTCCACTGTATAATCGTAAGGGATGTGCTTTAGGTTACACCTAAATGGTGTAGTGGTTTTCCCTACTGTCTTCAATTTAAGTCTGAATTTGGCAGTAAGGAGTTCATGATCTGAGCCACAGTAAGCCCCCGGTCTTGTTTTTGCTGACTGTATAGAGCTTCTCCAACTTTGGGAGTGAAAAATATAATCACCCTGATTTTGGTAATGACCATGTGGTGATGTCCATGTGTAGAATCTTCTCTTGTGTTGTTGGAAGAGGGTGTTTGCTGTGACCAGTGTGTTCTCTTGGCAAAACTCTGTTAGCCTTTGACCTGCTCTGTTTTGTACTCCAAGGCTGAATTTGTCTGTTATTCCAGGTATCTCTTATCTTCCTACTTTTGCATTTGATATCCAAAAAAAAAAAAAAAAGATATCTTTTTTGGGTGTTAGTTCAGAAGGTCTTGTAGGTCTTCATAGAACCGTTCAGTTTCAGCTTCTTCAGCATTACTGGTCGGGGCATAGGCTTGGATTACTGTAATACTGAATCATTTGCCTTGGAAATGAACAGAGATCATTCTGTCATTTTTGAGATTGCATCCAATTACTGCATTTTGGACTCTTTTGTTGACTATAATGGCTACTCCATTTCTTCTATGGGATTGTTGCCCACAGTAATAGATATATTGGTCATCTGAGTTAAATTCACCCATTGCAGTCCATTTTAGTTCACTGAGTCCTAAAATGTCAATGTTCACTCTTGCCATCTCCTGTTTGACCACTTCCAATTTGCCTTGATTCATGGACCTAACATTCCAGGTTCCTGTGCAACATTGTTCTTTATGCACTGGACTTTCTTCTATATATTGGCTATTATAAAAAATGTAGGGAACATTGCTGTGCATATGTATTTTCCAATTAGTGTTTTGTTTTCTACATGTAAATTTCCAGAAGTGAAATAGTCTCTGGATATGGTATGATATAGCTAAATGATATGATTTTTGACTTTTTGAGGAACCCCCATGATGATTTCCATATAAGTTAAGTGACATGAAGTGTTAGTCTCTCAGTTGTGTCGAACTCTTTGTGACCCCATGGACTGTGGACTGCCAGAGTTCTCTGTCCATGGAATTCTCCAGGCAAGAATATTGGAGTGGGTTGCCATTCCCTTCTGTAGGGGATCTTCCTGACCTAGGGGTCAAACCCTGGTCTCTTGCATTGCAGCAGATTCTCTTGCACTCCTGCAGATTCTTTTACTGTCTGAGCCACCAGGGATGCCATAGTAGCTACACCCAGTTTATAATCCCATCTGTAGTGTACCAGGGTTAGCTTTACTCTACATCACTGCCAACATGGATTATCTGTTGTATTTTTGATTATAACCATTCTGAGAGGTGTGAGGTTACACTCACTGTGGTTTTTATTTCCATTTCCCTGATGATTAGTAATGTTGAGCATCTTTTCCTTGGTCTATTGAGCCTCTGTGTACTTTCTCTGGAAAAAAGTCTGTTCAGGTTCTCTGCTCCTTTTACACAGAGTTGTTTATTTTTTGAAGTTTGTTTGCATGAATCCTTTTTATATTTTATATATTAACCCCTTGTTGAATATATTGCCTGCAATATGTTCTCTTATCAAGTTGACTCCCTGTATTGACGGTTTCCTTCAGTTGTTCAAAAGCATTTTAGTTTGATGTAGTCCCATTTATTTTCTTCTGTTGTCCTTGCTTGAGGAGATGGATCCAAAAAATATTGCTAAGACTGATGCCAGAGAGCATACTGCCTTTGTTTTCTTCTAGGAGTTTTATGCTTTCTGGTCTTACATTTAAGTCTTTAGACCATTTTCCGCCTATTTAATTGTGGTGTGAGAAAGTAGTCCAATCTAATTCTTATCCATGAGGCTGTCCAGTTTTCCCAATACCCCTTATCAAAGAAGCTGTCTTTTCCCTGTTGTATATTCTTGCCTCTATTGTTGTAGATAAATCGAACATATAATTGTGAATTAATTTCTGGGCTCTTTATTCTGTTCCATCAGTCTATACACCTGTTGTGTGAGTTTACCTGCTGACGTACCCATGGAAAATATCTGTGTTTGGTAGCAGAAGCTAAGCATTTTTGTTATAGGTGTGATGGCACTTATCTAACACTACTCATCTTATTTCAATTGCATGACAGAAGTGCCTAAATATTTACAAAGTCCAAGGATAAGCTTTAAGTACTCAAAAGTAAATTGCTTTTCTTCTGACAGAGGTTTGTTGGAAAATATTTCAGTATCATCTCATGTTTCCTAGTACTTATATATATTCAAATTTGTGGGTTCATATATGGTTCTTTCCCTGTATTTTTAAAAACTTATGATGAACAACTCAGAAATAGTTATCCTAATGATTTTGACTAAATGCAAGGAAAAAAATTTGTCTAAATGTAAGGAAAAAAATTTATTCTATTTAAAGACTGAAATATTTCAACTAATTTTTAATTCATGTAACAAGACACAGTGTTCAGTTGGAGTTCATAGTTTCAACTCCAGTCTATATTTTGGTTTTGTCTTACTTTCTCTTGACTCAAACAACTACCTTGGAAAAAAGAACTGTGTTTATGTTATTACGGTAACACAACTTCATAAATGAAAGACATGAACTTGTGCCAGAATAGTAGGAGAGCATTCCATGGCTTAGCTATATTTCAGTCTTTTTTCTGGTTTATTTATAAAAAATTCTGACCCTTTCAAACAGTTCTTATTACTAAAGTTTGAATAATTATGATACCACATCCCTTAAAGGATACTGATGCTTCTGTTTTTTCTTGAGGTAAAGATGTTAAACATTACCTACAAGATTCAGAAGTTCTGAACACCAGCCTGCTGGTGTGTCTTATTTTATGTCATCTTCCTTCTTACTTTCTGTTCTCTATGCATATTACGTTTATTTCAGTTCCTCAAAACATCTTTCTTATTTAGTAGGACTTTAATTGGGATACTGTTTGTAAATCACCTCCAACAGTGCATGACATATATCAACTTTCAATGTGTACTATTATTTAGATATTTTACCTAAGAAATTTTGAATAAAGAAATAATTTAAAGATTAAAATAAAATTCCATCTTCTCCACTAACCTTAACACTTTTAGCATCAATGAAGTTAATTTTTTGAAGGTAGCAGAAAATATGGGAAAGTTGATAATGATTTCAGATTTGAATTCTTTGAGTTTCTGCTGCTTTAAGGTATATATATATATATATATGAGGTTGTTATTTAGGCAACTGCAGACATATATCAAATTCATAGTGATATCAATATTAATAAATCTTTGGAGTGGTAAATGAGAGAATGATACTTTTGAAAGTTAAGTTATTTAAGATCATACAATTTGTGAAATAGCAGACTGCAATCATGCTTCAAGATCTTTGTCAGAACAATTTATGCCATGGCAGGTATCTCACAATAGTTAAACCATGAGTGGAACTCAGCTAGGGCTGGAAACAGCCAGCCAGCCATAGGCAAATCCAAATTAGGGAAAGAAAAAGTCAAAGCCACAGAGAAGGTCTAGTCTAAGGAAGAGCAAGATGCTTGGGAAAAGTACAATGTCTCAAACATCTAGAAAAGAAATTCCAAAAATATATACATGAAAATAACAAAAAATCATTATGATAAATCCAGATAGAAAACACCTTTGGTGTCTAGTGACTTCCTGCTGAGGGCTGCTGATGGCCTTTCACATGAGAGCTGTCTTCCTGGCATTTGCACCTGGGATATGAATGAAGGCCTGCTGAGCTTCCTCATATTTGCCTGTTGAATCAGGTTGGCTACAAACGTATCATCAAAGGCCTGCATATTATTCATTCACTCTCACAAAATGTGTTAGGAACTGAAGACACTGAAGAGGCTGTGCTTTGTGTTCTCACCTTTGCTTTCAAATGATGATTTGGTAGAGAAAGGAAGAAATGAGATATAAACATCTGTTATATTAACTGGTCCAAGAATAAAACTTGTATTCCTGGTCTGTATTTAAAGACAACAAAATGATGGGCCATTGAGTTGAAATTGACTGTATCTCACACCCTGAGAGAAATATATCTGTTCTGAATATAGTTATTTAACCAAGAAATAGTTTAAGCTGTTGTAGATTGAACACATGGAAAAATAAATGTCATGAAAAAGAAATGATGTGATAAAACAACAAAAATATTGAGGGAGGTAACCTATAAATTATAGCTACTAAATTATTGATCAAAACATCTCTAGTGTTAAGTAGACTCCTAGAGCATCATAATTTCAGAATTGATGCTTAAAATAATTAATACTAGCACTCAAAATTTTAAGAAACGGAAATACATAATTCTCGTTAGATAAAAATTCTAAGAATTCTGAGTGTTTCAGTCACACTGGATTAGATAATAATCGAATTATATAGACATTTAAGAATTCAGAGTGATTTACTTCTTCAAACATCTGAAAATATGTGGATTGAAATCTTTTCTAGACCTAATTGTCATTGGTCAGTTGCTAAGTCACATCCAGTACTTTGCAACCAGTGGACTGCAGCACACCAGGCTTCTCTGTCTTTCACTATCTCCCAGAGTTTGCTAAAAACTAAACTAGAAAGTTTCTTGATGAAAGTGAAGGAGGAGAGTAAACAAGTTGGCTTAAAGCTCAACATTCAGAAAACAAAGATCATGGCATCTGGTCCCATCACTTCATGGGAAATAGATGGCGAAACAGTGGAAACAGTGTCAGACTTTATTTTGGGGGGCTCCAAAATCACTGCAGATGGTGACTGCAGCCATGAAATTAAAAGATGCTTACTCCTTGGAAGGAAAGTTAAGACCAACCTAGATAGCATATTGAAAAGCAGAGACATTACTTTGCCAACAAAGGTCCCTTTAGTCAAGGCTATGGTTTTTCCAGTGGTCATGTATGGATGTGAGAGTTGGACTGTGAAGAAAGCTGAGCACTGAAGAATTGATGCTTTTGAACTGTGGTATTGGATAAGACTCTTGAGAGTCCCTTGGACTGCAAGGAGATCCAACTAGTCCATTAAGAAGGAGATCAGCCCTGCATGTTCTTTGGAAGGAATAATGCTAAAGCTGAAACTCCAGTACTTTAGCTACCTCATGCAAAGAGTTGACTCATTGGAAAAGACTCTGATGCTGGGAGGGATTGGGGGCAGGAGGAGAAGGGGACGACAGAGGATGAGATGGCTGGATGGCATCACCGACTTGATGGACGTGAGTTTGAGTGAACTCTGGGAGTTGGTGATGGACAGGGAGGCCTGGCATACTGCAATTCATGGGGTCACAAAGAGTCGGACAGGATTGAGCGACTGAACTGAACTGAGAGTTTGCTCAAGTTCATGTCTGTGAGTTGGTGATACCATCCAACATCTTATCCTCTTTCATCCCCTTCTCTGAACTTAATGATGATAAACTAATAATAACCTCACTGAACTGGAGGAGATTCCCCTTACCTGTGCCCTGGCATTGGATGGGTTCCTCAGGAAAGACAAAAACAAAACAAAATAAAACTGAGACTTACATACTTTTTATTTCCCCTCCTACAAGTTTTCATTCTGTCTCTCATTTTTTTTTTCCTGCGACTAATGTATACACTTAAAATGCAGGCACATTGTGTAAGGGTTAGCTTTATTGATGGAGTGTGATCACTTATGCTTAAATATTTTCCTCAGTCTTAGAGTGGCATCTGTTCTGTTACCAGAGTTAAAAGCAAGAACTGAAGAACATATGAGAATGTGTGTCTTCACATGAAAGCATGGTGGCCACGTAAAATAAGGAGCAAATGCTAAATCATTTCATTGTTCATTAGCACAGATTCTTCAATAGAAACCTATCACTGCGTATTTTCTGCAATGCCCTAGAACATGTAAAATCTAATGAGGTAATCATAAATAGCAGTAAAGCAAAGCGAAACATTTATGAACAAACTGAGCACAAATCTTTTAAGTGCTGAGTCTCTTGTTTTTTAAGCTAATGGACCACTGGGAGTAAAGTGCCAAATGATGGAGAAAATATTATTTATTCATAATTTGTTGCCTTGCTTGTTCTCATCAGCAGTTGTTCTCAATTAATCCAACTGTGAGGCTAGTTACTAAAAATCAGCAGCCTTCTTCACACTGGGGCAAAACATTCATTTCAATTTGGTGTGTTGTGCAAGTGCTTTGGCATCGGCCTCTCTATTATAGGAAAGAAAGTATGTTGTTAAAAGCAAAGAGAAATTACAGATGTGTCTCATTTTATATCATGAAAATGAGTATAAAGTCTTTAAAAATATTTTTCTCTTGATATGCTTCAATTTAAGAGGCCGTGTCTGCCCTGAAGTAACTTCTATGAGATGATAATAATCTCCCCTCTCCTTTAACACAAAATAATTCCGCTATCTTTCCTTGCCTTTTACTGTGCAGTGCTCTACCTTTTCCAGATTTTAATTTAGTTTAGATTTTCTAAAATTTTATCTATTATAATTTTATAATATCTAAGGATACTGCAGTGAGTTTTCACTTATATATTGCAACAGTTTTTGTATTGGGAGAAAAGAGAGAAATGATTGTCCAATGTGGCAAGTATAGTAATTTTTTTTTTTCCTCAAGTATGGTTATCTCTTTCTTTTTCTCTCATTCAACAGCAAGGCACTTCCTCAAAAAATAGACTGGACTGGTGTGGAAGTCATAAGAATAAGATAAATACTGGGAGTAGAGATGATATATTTTGAATTTTGTGAAAATATGAAGGTCAAATATTGATGGACTCATGTTTATTCTCTTTTTCTCTCATTAAACAAAACATAGCCTAAGTTGGAGAAGAACAAAGCAAGTGGTACCATAATAACATTTTATTGTCTTTGATTGAATGCCTCTTCAAAAATAGTGATTTTTTTTTTTTTTTTTTGCTTTTCTTTACATGATATGTACAACTAAGTGACTGAATAACAATAAGCCACAGAGCCAACATCATGAACGGTGACAGAGCAAGAAGCAAAAGATAAGGAGTGCTGGTCACTTAGAGAAAGAAAGTGGAATAAGTTAGGAAGAGAGAAAGGAGAAAATACCATGTTCTGTGATATGAGGTAAACAACTTCTGGCACTGTAAAATTACATGTAGCCTTAAAAATCAGGACTTTTTAACACTCTATAATTCTCTGTTTGTAGCCTTAAGAGGTCTTCTAAGCAGGCTTAAGACATCTGAACTCAGGAAAATGAATGGCAGATAGGAAGAGGTGAGAAAGCCTCACCTGATGTCACATGGCAAACAGTGGCTGACAGCACATGTCCCATGTTAAGACGCACCACCCATTTCAGTCCAGCATTCCTTCAAGAGGAAATCTATATATTTCTCTGTGTGTTTGTATGTCCTCTTATATAAAACAAATATAGTGCATATATTAAATGAATATACAGTGCATAAAATAAAGTCCTCTATCCTTTCCACTTGATATTACATTGTAATTATCTTTGTATTCTGGAATGCATTTGACAACATAATTTCACATTTATGATCTATAGTTGTATAAAATATTTTCTTATTGTTAGATACTTGGGTTATTTAAAATTTGGAGCTGTTATATCTGAAGCAGGTATTTATTGTGAAATAGTTTTGTAAATACATAGATTTCTTCTTGGGCTTCCCTGGTAGCTCAGCTGGTAAAGAATCCGCCTGCAATGCAGGAGACCTTGGTTCAATTCCTGGGTTGGGAAGATCTGCTGGAGAAGGGATAGGCTCCCCACTCCAGTATTCTTGGGCTTCCTTGGTGGCTCAGGTGGTAAAGAATCCGCCTGTAATGTGGGAGACCTGGGTTCCATCCCTTGGTTGGGAAGATCCCCTGGAGAAGGGAAGAGCTGCCCGTTCCAATATTCTGCCTGGAGAATTTCATGTATAGTCCATGGGGTCGCAAAGAGTTGTACAACTGAGCGACTTTCACTTTCTTTTCTTTCAGATTTCTTCTTGAATTCAGTTTCACTTTTTTCTTGATTCAGTTCAATTAAAATTGTGCATGGACATGAATATTGCATGGAGCAAATGGCTCTAACCCTTAAGCTGAGGAAAACTGGACTGAAATGGGTGGTATGTCTTTAGCATGGGCCATATGCTTTCAGCCACTGTTTGCCATGTGACACCGGGGACTTTCTCACCTCTTCCTATCTGCCATTCATTTTCCTGAGTTCAGATGTTTTAAGCCTGCTTTGAGGACCTCATAAGGTTACAGAGAATTATAGAGTGTTAAGATGTCCCATGAGTTTTAAGACTACATATAATTTTACAGTGCAAAAACTTTTGATATGACAACCTCATATAGTAGAACGTGGTATTTTCTCCTTTCACTCTTCTAACTTATTCCTCTTCCCTTCTCTAAGTGACTAGTGCTCCTTGTCTCTTGCCCATCACTCTGTCGCCCTCAGAGTGTCGGTTCTGTCACGTATTGTTGTTGTTCGGTCGCTTAGTCATGTCTGACTCTTTGCAATGCCATGGACTGCTCACACCAGGCTTCCCCATTCTTCACTGTCTCCTGGTGTTTGCACAAACTCCTGTCCAAACCCTGCTATTTCCCCTTTATTGGTGGTTCAGGTGGCCTCACTAATGTGAAGCTTCTCCCATCACAGAGTGAATCTCTATTTCTTCTGTGTGCCTGAAGCAAGTCTAACAATGTTGCGGAAAACAATGCTGTGCAGGTTTTTGCCAAATTTAAATTTATTGGGCTTCCCTGATGGCTCAGAAGTTAAGAACCCACTTCCCGGAATAAAGATGTGGGTTTGATCTCTGGATAAGGAAGATCCCCTGGAGTAGGAAATGGCAACCCACTCCAGTATTCTTGCCTGGAAAATCCCATGGACAGAGGAACCTGGTGGGTTATAGACCATGGGATCAAGGAGTCAGTCCCGACTTAGCCACTAAACCACCATTGGTATTTTGGTTCAAATTAATGTTTCATATCATGTTAATGCTGTAATTAACTTATTAGTATTAGCAACTTATATTTTTTGTCTTTCATAATTTTTAAATATTATACTCTCTCTAGACTCCTATTCATTTCTAAATATATCAAATTTAGTTCTGTAACTCCAGGGAATTTTATTCAATAAAATATCAAATAACTAAAATTAAATTAAATGGCTCAAATGGATTAAAACACATTTATCAAGAACAACCAAATACACATTTGGAATGATTTATTTAACCTACAGATGTAGTTCCAAATTAATTTTGATTTACTCAATGTGCTATCTTTGATAGATAGAGTTTCATATTTGGTGTCAAATAATTTTCCCTATTTTCCTGTAATTTTCATACATGCCCATAAGAAAATTGAGGTACATGGAAGTATTTTGTGTTTTAGAGTAATAATAAAGCTTATAATGATGGTGACAAAAAGTTGCAGTCATGTGAATGAACATTTTTAATGTTTGTTCAGTTCTGTCTCTCAATCATGTCTGACTGTTTGCAACCCCATGGACTGCAGCATGCCAGACTTCCCTGTCCATCACCAACTCCCGGAGCTTTCTCAAATTCTTGTCCATCGAGTTGGTAATGTATTCCAACCATCTCATCCTCTGTCATCCCCTGCTCCTCCTGCCTTCGATCTTTCCGAGAACCAGGGACACTTCCAGTGAATCAGTTCTTCACATCAGGTGGCCAGTATTGGAGCTTCAGTTTCAGCATCAGTCCTTCCAATGAATATTCAGGATTGATTTCCTTTAGGATGACTGGTTTGATCTCCTTGCAGTCAAGGGGACTCTCAAGAGTCTTCTCCAACTCCACCGTTCAAAAGCATCAGTTCTTCAGCGCTCAGCCTTCTTTATGGTCCAACTCTCACATCTGTACATGACTACTGGGAAAACGATAGCTTTAACTATTCAGAACCTTGTTGGCAAAGTAATGTCTCTGCTTTTTAATATGCTGTCCAGGTGTGTCATAGCTTTTCTTCCAAGAGCAAGAGTCTTTTAATTTCCTGGCTGCAGTCACCATCTGCACTTATTTTGGAGCCCCTAAAAATAAAGTCTCTCACTGTTTCCACTGTTTCCCCATCTAATGGTCATGAAGTAATGGGATAGGTCCGTCTAGTCAAGGCTACGGTTTTTCCAGTGGTTATGTATGGATGTGAGAGTTGGACTGTGAAGAAAGCTGAGTGCCAAAGAATTGATGCTTTTGAACTGTGGTGTTGGAGAAGACTCTTGAGAGTCCCTTGGACTGCAAGGAGATCCAATCAGTCCATCATAAAGGAGACCAGTCCTGGGTGTTCATTGGAAGGAAGGATGCTGAGGCTGAAACTCCAATACTTTGGCCACCTCATGTGAAGAGTTGACTCATTGGAAAAGACCCTGATGCTGGGAGGGATTGGGGGCATGAGGAGAAGGGGATGACAGAGGATGATATGGCTAGATGGCATCACTGACTCAATGGACATGAGTTTGGGTGAACTCTGGGAGTTGGTGATGGACAGGAAGGCCTGGCATGCTGCAATTCATAGGGTCGCAAAGAGTCGGACACGACTGAGTGACTGAACTGAACTGAACTGAATGGAATAAGAAACCATGATCTCAGTTTTTTGAATGTTGACTTTTAAGCGAACTTTTTCACTCTCTTCTTTCATTTTCATCAAGACACTCTTTAGTTCCTCTTCATTTTCTGCCATAAAGGGGTTGTCATCTTCGTATCTGAGGTTATTAATATTTCCCCTGGCAAAGCTGATTCCAGCTTGTGCTTTATCCAGCTCAGCATTTTTCATGATGGACTCTGCATATAAGTTAAATAAGCAGGGTGACAATATACAGCCTTGATGTACTCCTTTCCCAGTTTTGAACAAGTCTGTTGTTCCATGCCCAGTTCTAACTGTTGGTTCTTGACCTGCACTCAGGTTTCTCAGAAAGCAAGTAAGGTGGTCTGCTGTTCCCATCTCTTTAAGAATTTACACGGTTTGTTTTGATCCACACATTCAAAGGCTTTAGCATAGTCAATGAAGAAGAAATAGGTGTTATCCTGGAATTCTCTTGCTTTTTCAGTGATCCCTATGATCTTGGCAATTTGATCTCTGGTTCCTCTGCCTTTTCTGAATCTGGCTTGAACATATGGAATTTTTTGGTTCACATACTATTGAAGCCTTGACTGGAGAATTTTGAGCATTACTTTGATAACGTGTGGGTGAAATCGTGGGATAGTTTGAGCATTCTTTGGCATTGCATTTCTTTGGGACTGGGATAAAAACTAACCTTTTCCAGTGCTGTGGCCACTGCTGAGTTTTCCAAATTTCCTGGCATATGGAGTGCAGCACTTTAACAACATCAACTTTTAGGATTTGAAATAGCTCAACTGGAATTTCATCACCTCCACTACCTTTGTTCATAGTGATGCTTCCTAAGGCCCACTTGACTTTGTATTCCAGGATATCTGACTCTGGGTGAGTGATAACACTGTTGTGGTTATCTGGATCATGAAGATCTTTTTTGTACAGTTCTTCTGTGTATTCTTGCCACCTGTTTTTAATATCTTCTGCTTCTGTTATGTCCATACCATTTCTGTCCTTTATTGTGCCCATCTTTGCATGAAATGTTCCCTTGGTATCTCTAATTTTCTTGAAGAGATCTCTAGTCTTTCCTATTCTATTGTTTTCCTCTTTTTCTTTGCGTTGATCGCTTAGGAAGTCTTTCTTATGTCTCCTTGCTGTTCTTTGGAACTCTGCTTTCAGATGGATATATCTTTCTTTTTCTCCTTTACCTTTGCTTCTCTTCTTTTCTCAGCTATTTGAAAGCCTCCTGAGACAACCATTTTGCCTTTTACATTTCTTTTTCTTGGGAACAGTTTTGATTACTTCCTTCTGCACAATGTTACAAGCCTCTTTCCATAGTTGAATTACTGTGACATTGATTGGTTTGTCTTGGAAACAAACAGAGATCATGTTGTCGTTTTTGAGATTGCATTCAAGTACTGCATTTTGAACTCTTTTGTTGACAGTGAGGGCTACTCCATTTCTTCTAAGGGATTCTTGCCCACAGTAGTAGGTGTAATGGTCTGAATTAAATCTGAATTAATTTAATTCATTCCAGTCCATTTTAGTTCACTGATTCCTAAAATGTTGAAGTTCACTCTTGCCATCTCCTGTTTGATCGTTTCCAATTTACCTTGATAAAGGACCTAACATTCCAGGTCCATATGCAATATTGTTCTTTACAGCATCAGACTTTACTGCCATCACCAGTCACATCCACAACTGGGGGTTGTTTTTGCTTTGGCTCTATCTCTTCATTCTTTCTGGAGTTATTTCTCCACTCCTCCTCAGTAGCATATTGAGCACATACTAACCTGGAGAGTTCATCTTTCAGTGCCATATCTTTTTCTCTTTTCATATTTGGATTTTCAAGGCAAGAATACTAAAGTGGTTTGCCATTCCCTTCTCCAGTAGACCACACTTTGTCAGAACTCTCCACCATGTCCCTTTCATTTTTGTGGCCCTACATGAACTGACTCCTAGTTTCATTGAGTTAGAGAAGGCTGTGATCCATGTGATCAGTTTGGCCAGTTTTCTGTGATTGTGATTTATGATGTACCAGGCACAATATTAAGTGGTTCATTCATTTATTCATTCAATACATGTTTATGGACCATATACTGTTTAAAGTGCCATTGTAAGGACTGAGAATACAATAGTGGAAAAAAACTGGATGCAGTTACCACCCTTGTGAGGCTTGCATTCTGGAGAGAAAGACAACAACAAAATTAAAAGTGAAAGTACAGAATTACAGGCAGTAATAAGACCTATAACAAAAAATTAAAAGGAATAAGGAGAATAGAGTAGTGATGGTTTACTGTTTTATGTAAGGGAAGGGCTTGATAATGTGACATGAGACTTGTTGGATGGGAAGGAATGGGCTGTACAGGTATTTGGGGAAAGATTGTTCCAGGGGAAAAAAATAACAAAAATCCTGAAAAGACAACAGACTTTGAGTTATATAACTTATTTTTGACACTGACAAAGAGAGTAATATGTTTAGCAAAGATTTTGTTTCCGGGTTTTACTAGTTCCAAAGCTGAGGTACATTAATTTTTCTACATTTTCTAGTATTGAATCTACATGTTTAATAACCTTATTTTTACACGTCACCTTCCTGTGAGACTGCTCCCAGCACACAGTGAGCCACTCCCTCCTTTGTGCCCTGGAGCATATTTAGTCGTATTTTTTAAAACAGCAGTCTACTAATGAGTGTAGGTCTCTGGTATAGTTTATACTGAGGAAAAATGGGAAAAGTAGTGGCTACTGAAATCACAAGTTGACATGTAATTTTGAAAGAAAAAGTTCCGAAGGTGAAATCCAGATGGGTCTCAGTCATGAAGCATCACTAGGCATTTAATGTGAAATGTATCATTTTTCAGTGATCATCTTACTCTGTTTCCAATAAATGAAAATTACATGTTTATTTATGTAATTGTAAGCATTTTAGAGAGACTGAAAAAAGACTAACATTTTAACATGGTTAGAATTTTATCAACTGTTACAAGGATTAGGTTATATTTTGGCAAGAGAATTATTTGGTTATTATTAAACTAAAAAAGAAGCACATAAGAAGAACCTTAATATTCTTAGACCTTCTTCATTTTGCAAAGTTGTAAAAAACAGAGTTCCCAAAATGCAGGGTTACACATAGAAAGCATGAGCTAACTTTTTTATTTTCTTTTACTTTGTTTTATGTTTCCACTGACCAGGCAATTCCTAATTTGCAGATGCAGTTTATTCAGTTGCCACATAACTGTGTTGAAACTTGACATTGCAAAGAGCAAGTCAAATGCTGAAATGCAAAATATCAGTAGCTGGATGATGTTTAATATTTTTATACAAGTTCACTATGCAGTCTAAGGGAAGAATTGGCTCATTTCCTGGTCATACTAGGGAGAAACTCTTCCTATCACAGAGGTTCTTCATTTCTTCCTGATAAATAGAATAAAGTAGATTTCACAGAAAGTTTTATTTAAATACAGACTGAAATATTATTCATAGTAAAAATAATCAGGTTGCATAGAAAATTATTTAATCAGACATCTATGTATAAACCCTCAGGAAAGACACCTATTTTTCATTCATGATGGAGTATTGTTGTTCCGTTACTCAGTTGTGTCCAGCTCTGTGACCTTGGACTGCAGCACTACTGGCTTCCCTGTCCTTCACCATCTCCCAGGGATTGCTCAAACTCATGTCCATTGAGTCAGTGATGCCATCCAACCATCTCATCCTCTGTTGGTCTCCTTCTCCTCCCGCCATCAATCTTTCCCAGCATCAGTTTATTTTCTAATGAGTCAGCTCTTCACTTAAGGTGGCCAGAGTATTGGAGCTTCAGCTTTAACATCAGTCTTTCCAATGAATATTCATGATTTCTTTCCTTTAGGATTGACTAGTTGATCTCCTTTCAGTCCAAGGGACTTTCAAGAGTTTTCTCCAACACCACAGTTCAAAAGCATCAATTCTTCAGTACTCAGCCTACTTTATGGTCCAACTCTCACTTCTATACGTAACTACTAGAAAAACCATAGCTTTTACTATACGAATCTTTGTTGGCAAAGTAATTTCTCTGGTTTTTAATATGCTGTATAGGTTGGTCATAGCTTTCCTTCCGAGAAGCAAGAGTCTTTTGATTTCCTGGCTGCAGTCACCATCTGCAGTGATTTTGGAGCCAAAAATATCTGCCACTGTTTCCATTGTTTCCCCATCTATTTGCCATGAAATGATGGGGCCAGATGCCATGATCTTTGTTTTTTGTATGTTGAGTTTTAAGCCAGCTTTTCCCTCTCCTCTTTCACTTTCATCAAGAGGCTTTTTAGTTCTTCTTCACTTTCTGCCATAAGGGTGGTGTCATCTGCATATCTGAAGTTCTTGATATTTCTCCCAGCAATCTTGATTCCAGCTTGTGCTTCATCCAGCCCAGCATTTCACATGATGCACTCTACATATAAGTTAAATAAGCAGGATCACAATATACAACCTTGACATACTCCTTTCCCAATTTGGAAATAGTCCATTGTTCCATGTCTGGTTCTAATTGTTGATTCTTGACCTGCATACAGGTTTCTTAGAAGGTAGGAAAGGTGGTCTGGTATTCCCATTCCTTTAAGAATTTTCCACAGTTTGTTGTGATCCACACAGTGAAAGGCTTTAGTGTAGTTAATGAAGCAGAAGTAGGTTTTTTTTTTGGAATTCTCTTGCTTTTTTCTATGATCCAATGGATGTTGGCAATTTGGTCTCTGGGTCCTCTGCCTTTCTAAATCCAGCTTGAACTTTTGGAAGTTCTCCATTCATGAACTTTGGCAGCCTAGCTTGGAGCATTACTTTGCTAGCATGTGAAATGAGTGCAATTGTTGGAAAGTTCAAGCAATCTTTGGCATAGCTTTACCTTTCTTTGAGATTGGGATGAAACTGATCTTTTCTAGTCCTTTGGCCACTTCTCAGTTTTCCAAATTTGCTGGCATATTGAGTGCAACATTTTCAAAGTATCATCTTTTAGGATTTGAAATAGCTTATCTAGAATTCCATCCCCTCCACTAGCTTTGTTTGTAGTGATGCTTCCTACATCCCACTTGACTTTACACTCCAGGATATCTGGTGGTAGGTGAGTGATAACATCATCATGGTTATCTGGGTCATTAAGATATTTTTTGTATAGTTCTGTGTATTCTTGCCACCTCTTCTTAATATCTTCTGCTTTAGGTACATAACATTTCTGTCCTTTATTCTGCCCAGCAGTATGAACAGGCATGATGGAGTAACAGGGATCAAATTTATTTTGTTTCCTTAACCAGCTAAAAATCTGGATTAAATATGCAAAACAACAGCTTTTAAACATTTGACAACAGACTTCACAGTACAGGGATCCCTAACTTATATGCAGAGTACGTCATGAGAAACGCTGGGCTGGAAGAAGCACAAGCTGGAATCAAGATTGCTGGGAGAAATATCAAGAACCTCAGATATGCAGATGACACCACCCTTATGGCAGAAAGTGAAGAGGAACTAAAAAGCCTCTTGATGAAAGTGAAAGTGGAGAGTGAAAAGTTGGCTTAAAGCTCAACACTCATAATATTAAGATCATGGCATCTGGTCCTATCACTTCATGGGAAATAGATGGGGAAACAGTAGAAACAGTGTCAGACTTAATTTTTTGGGGGGCTCCAAAATCACTGCAGATGGTGACTGCAGCCATGAAATTAAAAGATGCCTACTCCTTGGAAGGAAAGTTATGACCAACCTAGAAAAGCAGAGACATTACTTTGCCAACAAAGGTCTGTCTAGTCAAGGCTATGGTTTTTCCAGTGGTCATGTATGGATGTGAGAGTTGGACTGTGAAGAAAGCTGAGTGCCAAAGAATTGATGCTTTTGGACTGTGGTGTTGGAGAAGACTCTTGAGAGTCCCTTGGACTACAAGGAGGTCCAGTCCATTCTAAAGATCAGCCCTGGGATTTCTTTGGAAGGAATGATGCTAAAGCTGAAACTCCAGTACTTTGGCCACCTCATGTGAAGAGTTGACTCATTGGAAAAGACTCTGATGCTGGGAGGGATTGGGGGCAGGAGGAGAAGGGGACGACAGAGGATGAGATGGCTGGATGGCATCACTAACTTGATGGACGTGAATTTGAGTTAACTCCGGGAGTTGGTGATGGACAGTGGGCCTGGCGTGCTGCGATTCATGGGGTCGCAAAGAGTCGGACATGACTGAGCAACTGAACTGAACTGATCTGAAGTGAGGAGAAACGAATGAGTTAAGCTCTATGTTGCCTCCAGCTTATTGTGTGCTGTTACAGGCTGAAATGCAGAGAGGAGGAACCAAACAGATCTTGGTGGTCTCACTACATCAAGGAGACAGAGTCTTAGGGAGCAGGAGGAGCCGTTTTGTTAGAATCGAGAGGGCAGTGCACTTGAGAGGAGAGAGCAAGCGAATGTGTTGGCAGAAGATTGCACTCATGTCTTCATCTCAGTACAGATCAGAGAATTTCTGTGAGGAAACTACTCAAAGCTAGCTAAAGAACCATTGAAAAAGAATAGATAGAACAATTTACAGATGTCATATAGAGCTAGGAATAATTCACCTCCAAAAGCTGGCTTTTAGTACCTGGGGAAACAGAAAGATACAGCCTCAGAAGTGGAACCAAATTAGATCTACATTAAGGCTGCTATAGTCCTTCCTAACAGAAGGTAAAAGCACGAGAAAAGCACCATCAAGTTGTTTCTAAATAACTAGGTTGGAAGCAACAAGTTTCAAAAATATTTAAAGGATTACCTCTTTAAAAAAAAAAAAAAGAATCTGACACCTAGCAGTATTAAAAAAAAAAAAAAAATCCAGATATGCAAAGCATGAAACCAGGACACACAAATAAGGAGAAAAAAACAATCAATATAAACATATCCAAATGACATGGATAATGAATAAATACACAAAGGCATTAAAGAGTTATTATGTGCTTCAAATAATCAAGAAACCATGAGTTTGATGAAAAATAAGGAACATATAAAATAGACCCATTTAAAATTTGAAATATGAAAAATATGTTTGAGAGGAAAAATGTATTGGAGAGGATCAGGAGCAAATTGGACAATAGTTCAATTCAGTTCAGTTGCTCAGTCCTGTCTGACTCTGCGACCCCATGAACTGTAGCGCGCCAGGCCTCCCTGTCCATCACCAACTCCCAGAGTTCACCCAGACCCATGTGCATTGAGTCAGTGATGTCATCCAACCATCTCATCCTCTGTCATCCCCTTCTCCTCATGCCCTAAATCTTTCCAGCATCAGGGTCTTTTCAAATGTATCAGCTCTTCACATCAGGTGGCCAATGTATTGGAGTTTCAGCTTCAACATCAGTCCTACAAATGAACACCCAGGACTGATCTCCTTTAGGATGGACTGGCTGGATCTCCTTGCAGTCCAAGGGACTCTCAAGAGTCTTCTCCAACACCACAGTTGAAAAGCATTAATTCTTTGGTGCTCAGCTTTCTTCACAGTCCAACTCTCACATCCATACATGACCACTGGAAAAACCATAGCCTTGACTAGACGGACCTCTCTTGGCAAAGTAATGTCTCTGCTTTTTAATATGCTGTCTAGGTTGGTCATAGCTTTCATTCCAAAGAGTAAGCGTCTTTTAATTTCATGGCTGCAATCACCATCTGCAGTTATTTCGGAGCCCAAAAAATAAAGTCTGACACTGTTTCCACTATTTCCCCATCTATTTCCCAGGAAATGATGGGACCATATGCCATGATCTTCATTTTTGTATTTTGAGTTTTAAGCCAACTTTTTCACTCTCCACTTCCACTTTCATCAGGAGGCTTTTTAGTTCCTCTTCACTTTCTGCCATAAGGGTGGTGTCATCTGCATATCTGAGGTTATTGATATTTCTCCTGGCAGTCTTGATCCCAGCTTGTGTTTCTTCCAGTCCAGCGTTTCTCATGATGTACTCTGCATATAAGTTAAATAAGCAGGGTGACAATATACAGCCTTGACGTACTCCTTTTCCTATTTGGAACCAGTCTGTTGTTCCATGTCCAGTTCTAACTTGCTTCCTGACCTGCATACAGGTTTCTCAAGAGGCAGGTTAGGTGATCTGTTATTCCCATCTCTTTCAGAATTTTCCACAGTTTATTGTGTTCCACGCAGTCAACGGCTTTGGCATAGTCAATAAAGCAGAAATAGATGCTTTTCTGGAACTCTTGCTTTTTCAATGATCCAGCGAATGTTGGCAGTTTGATCTCTGGTTCCTCTGCCTTTTCTAAAACAGCTTGAACATCTGGAAGTTCATGGTTCATATGTTGCTGAAGCCTGGCTTGGAGAATTTTAAGCATTACTTTACTAGCGTATCCTGCTGCTGCTGCTGCTGCTGCTAAGTCACTTCAGTCATGTCCGACTCTGTGCAACCCCATAGAGGGCAGCCCACCAAGCTACTCAGTCTCCAGGATTCTCCAGGCAAGAACACTGGAGTGGGTTGCCATTTCCTTCTCCAGTGCATGAAAGTGAAAAGTGAAAGTGAAGCCGCTCAGTCATGAGATGAGTGCAATTGTGCGGTAGTTTGAGCATTCTTTGGCATTGCCTTTCTCTGGGATTGGAATGAAAACTGACCTTTTCCAGTCCTGTGGCCACTGCTGTGTTTTCCAAATCTGCTGGCATATTAAGTGCAGCACTTTCACAGCATCATCTTTCAGGATTTGAAAGAGCTCAACTGGAATTCCATCACCTCCACTAGCTTTGTTCGTAGTGATGCTTTCTAAGGCCCACTTGACTTCACATTCCAGGATGTCTGGCTCTATGTGAGTGCTCACATCATCGTGATTATCTGGGTCATGAAGATCTTTTCTGTTCAGTTCTTCTGTGTATTCTTGCCACCTTTTCTGAATATCTTCTGCTTCTGTTAAGTCCCTATCATTTCTGTCCTTTATTGAGCCCATCTTTGCATAAAATGTTCCCTTGGTATCTCTTAGTTTCTTGATGAGATCTCTAGTCTTTCCGTTTCTATTGTTTTCCTCTATTTCTTTGCATTGATCCCTGAGGAAGGCTTTCTTATCTCTCCTTGCTATTCTTTGGAACTGTGCATTTAATGTGTATATCTTTCCTTTTCTCCTTTGCTTTTTGCTTCCCTTCTTTTCACAGCTATTTGTAAGGCCGCCTAAGACAGCCATTTTGCATTTTTGCATTTCTTTTTCTTGGGAATGGTCTTGATTCCTGTCTCCTGTACAATGTCATGAACCTCCATCCATAGCTCATCAAGCACTCTACGATCAGATCTAGTCCCTTAAATCTATTTCTCACTTCCACTGTTAGTGATCAGGAATTTGATTTAGGTCATACCTGAATGGTCTAGTGGTTTTCTCCAATTTCTTCAATTCAGTCTGAATTTTGGCAATATTGAGTTTATGATCTGAGCCACAATCAGCTCCTGGTCTTGTTTTTGCTGACTGTATAGAGCTTCTCCATCTTTGGCTACAGAGAATATAATCAATCTGATTTCGGTGTTGACCATCTGGTGATGTCCATGTGTAGAGTCTTCTCTTGTGTTGTTGGAAAAGGATGTTTGCTATGACCAGTGTATTCTCTTAGCAGAACTCTATTAGCCTTTTCCCTGCTTCATTCTGTACTCCAAGGCCAAATTTGCCTGTATCTCCAGGTGTTTCTTGATTTCCTCCTTTTGCATTCCAGTCCCCTATAATGCAAAGGAAATCTTTTTTGCATGTTAGTTCTAAAAGTCTTGTAGGTCTTCATAAAGCTGTTCAACTTCAGCTTCTTCAGAGTTACTGGTCAGAGCATAGACTTGGATTACCGTGATATTGAATGGTATGCCTTGGAAATGAACAGAGATCATTCTGTCGCTTTTGAGATTGCATCCAAGTACTGCATTTTGGTTGCTTTTGTTGACTATGATGGCTACTCCATTTCTTTTAAGGGATTCCTGCCCACAGTAGTAGATATAATGTTCATCTGAGTTAAATTAACCCATTCCAGTCCATCTTAGTTCGCTGATTCCTAGAATGTCAATATCCACTCTTGTCATCGCCTGTTTGATCACTTCCAGTTGGTCTTGATTCATGGACCTAACATTCCCAGTTCCTATGCAATACTGCTCTTTACAGCATTGGACTTTGCTTCTATTGGACACTAAAGAAGAAGTAATTATAGAATTTTTAAAAATATGTTTTATTTGATTATAATTCATTTGCAATGTTGTGTTTCTGATTTTTTCTGTATGGTTTATTTTTTTCTATATTTTTTTAAATTTTTTTCTGTATGGTTTATTACAGGATAATGACTATTGTTCCCTGTGCTATATAGTATTAGTATGTATATGATAGTTTGCATCTGTTAAGCCCAAACTCATAATCAGACTCCCCATGCTCCTCCCCCTTGGCAACCACAAGTCTGTTCTCAATGTCTGTGAGTTTGTTTTATAAGTAAGTTGATTCTTGTTATATTTTAGATTCCACATATAACTGATACCATATGGTATTTGTTGTATCTTTCTGATTTACCTCTTTTAATATATAATCTGGAGGTCCATCCATGTTGCTGCAAATGGCATTATTTCATTCCTGAGTAATATCCCATTGTGTAAATGTACCACATCTTTATCCATTCACCTGTTGACAGGCATTTAGGTTGTTTCCATGTCTTGGCTGTTGTGAATAGTGCTCCTCTGAACATAGGGGTGCATGTATCTTTTTGAATTATAGTTTTGTCTGGATATATGCCCTGGAGTGGGATTGCTAGGTCCTAAGGCAAATCTGGTTTTAGATTTTTGATGAACCTCCATACTATTTTCCCTGGTGGCTGGACCAATTTACATTCCTACCAACAGTGTAGGAGAGTTTCCTTTTCTCCATAATCTTCTCCAGCATTTGTTGTTTGTGAACGTATTAATGATGGCCATTCTGACCAGTGTGAGGTGAGTCCTTATTATATTAGTTTTGACGGGCATTTTTCTAATAAAATAGCAGTGTTGAATATCTTTTCATGTGCTTTTTGGCCATCTGTATGTTTTTTGTGAAAAGTCGACTTACATTTTCTGCCTATGTTTTTATTGGGCTGCTTTTTTGTTTTTTATATTAAACTGTATGAGCTATTTTTTGGAGATTAAGCCCTTGTCAGTCACGTTATTTGCAAATATTTTCTCCTAGTCCATAGGTTGGCTTTTCATTTTGTTTATGGTTTCATTCACTCCTCAAAAGTGTATAAATTTGATTAGGCCCCATTTGTTAATTTTTGCTTTTATTTCTATTGCCTTGGTAGACTGACCTAAGAAAACATTGGTATGATTACATCAGAGAATATTTTGCCTATGTTCTCCTCTAGGAGTTTCATGGTGTCATGTCTTACATTTAAGTGATTAAGTTCTTTTGATTTTATTTTTGTGTATGATGTGACAGTATGTTCTAACTTCATTGACTTACATGCAGCTATCCAAATTTCCCAGCACTGCTTATTGAAAAAACTGTCTTTTCCCCATTGTTTATTTGTGCCTATTTTGTCCAAGATTAATTTATCATGGGTGCATAAATTTATTTCTGGCTTCTCTGTTCTATTCCATTGATTAATATGTTGGTTTTGTGCCAATACCATGATGTTTTGATTAGTGTAGCTTTGCAGTATTGTAGTATAAACAGAAGATTTATATTTTTTAGTATAAACAGGTTATACCTTCTGTTTTGTTCTCTTTCCTCAGAATTGCTTTGGAAATTCTGTGAATTTTATGGTTCCATATAAACTTCATATAAATTTCAGGATTATTTGTCCTAACTCTGTGAAAAATATTGTGGGTTATTTGGTATGTGTCACATTAATCTGTATGTTGCTTTAGGTAGCATGGCCATTTTAACAATATTCTTCCACTCTAAGTGCATAGGATATCTTTTCATTTCTTTGAATCATTTTCAGTTTTCTTTATTAATGTTTTATAGTTCTCAGCATATAAGTCTTTTAGCTCCTTGGTCAGGTTTATTCCTGAGTATTTTTTGATGCAATTTTAAAAGGGATTGAACTTTTACTTTCCATTTCTAATATTTCATTGTTAGTGTAAAGAAATGCAACTGATTTCTATATGTTAATCTTGTATACTCCTACCTTGCTGAATTCATTTAATCAGTTCTAGTAGTTTCTGTGTGGATTTTTTAGGGTTTTCTATGTATAGTATCATGTCATTTGCACAAAGTGACAATTTTAGCTTCCCTGTTTTGATTTGAATGACTTTTACTTCTTTTTCTTGTCTGATTGCTGTGACTGGGACTTCCAGTACTGTGTTGAATAGAAGTGGTAAGAGTGGGCATCCTTGTCTTAGTCCAGATTTTAGTGGAAAGGCTTTCAGCTTTTCATCATTGAGTATTTTGTTACCTGTGGCTTTGTCTTAAATAGCCTTTATTATGTTGAAATATGTTCCCTCTATACTCACTTTTGTAAGAGTTTTTATCATCAGTTGATGTTGAATTTTTTCAAATGCCTTCTTCTGTATCTATTGAGATGATCATGTGATTTATGCCTTTCCTTTTGTTAATGTGATGTATCATATTGTTTGATTTGCATATGTTGAACTATTCTTGTGCCCCTGGGATGAATCTGATTTTGTTGTGACATGATCTTTTTTATGTGTTGTTGAATTTGATTTGCTAATATTTTGTTGAGAAGTTTTGCATCCATATTCATCAAAGTTTGGGGCCTGTAATTCTTTTTTGGTAATGTCTTTGTCTGGTTATGGTATCAGGGTGACTTCATGACTTTGGAGTGTTCCCTTTCATTCAGTCTTTTGGAAGACTTTGAGAAGGATCAGTATAAGTTCTTCTTTGTAAGTTTGGAAAAATTTCCCAGTGAAGGCATTTGGTTCCAAACTTTTGTTTTTTAATTAAATATTCTCTTTCACTTCTAGAGATAGGTCTGTTCAAGTTATCTATTTATTCTTGATTCAGTTTTAGCATGCATATGTTTCTAGAAACTTAACCATTTCTATGTTGTCCAATTTGTTGCAGATATTTGTTCATGGTATTCTCTTATGGGTTTTCTATATTTCTGTTGTATTAGTTGTTATCTCTCCTCTTTCATTTTTATTTTGTTTATCTGAGTCCTCTCTCTCTTCTTGGTGAGCCTGGTCAGAGATTTGTTAGTTTTGCTCAGATGGCAAAGAATCTGCCTGCAATGCAGGAGACCTGGGTTTGATCCCTGGGTCAGGAAGATCCCCTGGAGAAAGAAATGGCAACCCACTCCAGTTATTCATGCCTGGAGAATTCCATGGACAGAGGAGCCTGGTGGGCTACAGTTCATGGGGTCACAAAGAGTTGGACATGACTGTCTAACACTCAAAGAACCAGCTCTTGTTTTTATTGATTATTTTCCTATTTTTAAAAAAATCTTTATCATTTCCTTCCTTCTACTGATTTTAAGGTTTTTTTGTTCTTCTTTTAATAATTCTTTCAGATGGTAGGTTAGGTGTTTTATCTGAGATTTTTCTTATTTTTGAGAAAGGATGGTATCATTATGAATTTCTCTACAAGAACAGTTTTTGCTGCATCCAATACATAGATTGTGTATGATTGTCAGTTATAGAACTTGAAGATAAAACTTCAGTAGTAAAAACTTTACTTGAAGTACAAAAAGAGTCCCAGTTTAATATTAAGTGTTTGTAGCAAGAACTAGTATTAACAAGAGGTGAACATTTCTGCTCAGCCTAAGTGGAGTGGTCTAGTGTGATTCAAAGAAATCCTCTGATTGGACCAATATCCATCCCTTAGTTGAGTTCCTAAGGCTTTCTTACCAATTCTCCTAGTAAGAATTTGCATCAGAATACTCTATATACTGGAGAAGGCAATGGCACCCCACTCCAGTACTCTTGCCTGGAAAATCCCATGGATGGAGGAGCCTGGTAGGCTGCAGTCCATGGGGTCGCTAAGCGTCGGACACGACTGAGCGACTTCACTTTCACTTTCCACTTTCATGCATTGGAGAAGGAAATGGCAACCCACTCCAGTGTTCTTGCCTGGAGAATCCCAGGGACCGGGGAGCTTGGTGGGCTTCCGTCTATGGGGTTGCACAGAGTTGGACACGACTGAAGCGACTTAGCAGCAGTGGCAGCAGCAACTCTATGTACTATGAATTATGGATAATTGGTATTTAGATCTCATTATGGAATGTATGCCTAGATGTTCTCAACAAATCCTGGAAAGTAGCTTCTGTGATAGAAGTCCCAGAATAGTGACCCCAAACTGACACATAGTATCCTTTCTTTGGTCAACAGAATTAAAGTAAAATTTGCCTTCAGCTAAGACATGTCTTCATATTGCTATAGATTCCATGAAACCCAGCCTCTAAAATAATTTGAACTTGTGACTCCAGACTTTTGAAGGTGTTTTACAGGGTTCCCTGAACTGCTTGTAGTCCACTTGAGTATAAGAAACAAAGGTAAAAAGCAGATACGCATTTCCTTCTGTGTAAATTTACGTTAGTGTTATTCCATTGGTCATGTCCGATTCTCTGCAACCCCATGAACTGTAGCCCACCAGGCTCCTCTGTCCATGGAATTATTATTCTCCAGGCCAGAATACTGGAGTAGGTAGCCATTCCTTTTTCCAGAAGACCTTCCCAACCCAGGGATTGAACCCAGGTCTCCTGTATTGGCAGGTGTATTCTTTTACCAGCTGAGCTGACAGGGATGCCTGCAGTGGACACACTACACATTAACTCTGCAGTACCAGAAATACTAAAATATATTCATATAGCTGTTCATAGTCATATGAAGTACATATGTCAAACATTAAATCTTGATATATATGTTTCCTCTTTAAAAATAATTCCAGAAATGATGCAACCCTAATGACAACAAAGAAAGAGGAATAACTGCAAGTTGTTTTCCAAAATGTGCAAGGGGACTATTGAAGCTAAACCTAAGGAATACAATACAAATGTCTTAAAACAATTGGATGAATTTCTTCATTATTCAGTCACAGCAGGCTCTGTGTTTGACCTGCAAAGCTAATAAAGACTGGAGCCCTCACTTTCTTCTTGACAAGCACTGTTGAGCTCTTTGGTTGCAGTTCAAGCTGGAGAGCATTCCTAATAAGATTTTTATCTAGCTCATTTTCTTACAAATGAAAGCTCTCCCTTGCCTTGTCCTTAGTTATGGAAAATAAGATCACTAACCTCACATATTGATGAATGCAATAAAGATTTAATTGTTCAAATAATCTTCCAGCCTTCACATATCAAATGCTCTTTACACTGAATTTAAGCAACCTTTGCATTAGTCTCCCTTAGATGAAGTTACCTCATTTCATTACCTGTCACTTCACTGGATTTTAGAATTAATAATCTATTTAACTAAAGAAATGTGTTTAAAAGAGTAAGGGATTTGAGCCAAGTGTGCATTGTAATTTCTACATGGTCATTTGAGCATTTAGAATTCTGTGTGATAATATTTCAAAACAATTCTGCAAATTCAAAAAATAAATGCATCTGTACTTCCTAGCACTGGAGATTTTATGCCTTTCCCTGGTAAAATTAGTGTTCTGCAAATTAGCAGAGCCAGAAACAAGTTCCCAATCAATCCGATAACACTGTCTACTTGAGAAAGTGATCAAGTTCATTTACAGGCAGTTTCTTTTGTTCCATTTCACTTTATGTTTTACTTTCCTCCAGGTCATTTGTATGTCAGGACACAGAAAATCTCTCAAGACTGCTTCTTGTGAAATCGAGTGGCCCTTTTTATTTCCTTGTTACAAGTGTTTACTTTTTCTAGAGCACGTCTTTTCTCCTAAAGAAAATTTTAGATCCGTTTAAGTGTCTTTGCACCTTTCTCTGCCTAGATTATTGACTTTTAAACCTAAGCATTTGGAGAGTACAAATTCAATGATGTATGCTAAGATTTCCATCTATTTTAGACAAATGGCATCCACCACTTCACCTTTGCCTACCTGCTCAGTGCTATCATCCAAAGAACCCAAGCATATCTGGCAGGTGTTATATATCTTGGCTGAATCTACACTGATTTTTCTAGCATAGTGGGATGAGTCTATACTAGGGGTGAAAAAATTGGAGAAATTATATAAAGGAAAATGTGTCTGGTTTTATTACTGTTCCATATATTTTAGTTTTACAGTCAATAATTCATGACACTAATAATGCCTGGGCACACAAATAGTTAGGAAAGAAATTTTCTGGTGATTAGTGAATGCCAACTTGGTGTCTAGTGTTACCAGCATTATGATCTCTTCAAGGCTCTAAGGAGAGAATCTGTACCTTGCTTCTCCAACTTCTTAGAGCAGCATTCTTTGCATTTCTGGGCGGCTGGTCCCTTCCTTTATCTTTAAAACCAGCAGAGTCTCATCTTACTTCAGTAGTCCCATTACCCTTGTCTCTCTAGTCCTGTTGCACTCTGCCTCCTCTTTTATAACATGCCTGACTAAATTTAGAGCACAACCAGATAATCCAGGCTGATCTCAAAATCCTTAATCACCTATGCAAAGTCACTTTTTCCAAAAAAGTTAAGACTCACAGGCTTCAGATATTAGAACCTAGATATTGTTGGGAGTTATTAGTCAGTCTATCACAGAGTCTTTAGCTGCTTATCTTGGAATTTTTCTTAAGTCATTAATTGTGAATGATTTAATTGACACTATGAAAGAAAAGCCATGCAGTTTATTAAAGAGTTAATCTAAACATTTATATATGTTCAGTTATCAACCTTCAGTTAAGATGTTGTGTTTATTTCAATATTAAGTCTCTTAAAACTGGTGAAATCTTAGTAAACAGAAAATTCCCTTGGTCTAATTTTCTTCTTTCAGCATCTTGATTTTAAATTGTCCACTGTCCCATTTGCTGTTAGTGACAGTTTAAATTGGAGTTATATTTAAGGTAAGGGAAATATTTTCCAATGACCTCTATTTTTCTAATTGTTTTGAATGTAAAATTTAAGTGCTAGATTTTGTTATATAAGTAAAAAGAATCTAAAATGTTTCAAACACTGAAGAAAAATTTGAACATGCTAAAAATTATAAAGGAAAAACATTTTAAGTGAAAATAACACCATCAGTGGAGGTGAAAGAAAGTTCATGTGTCACTCACGTATCATGGGACCTGACTTCCTACAAACTGAATTGTGTTCTTTCATCCTCTCATAATTCTTATTTTACAGTCACTTTCTTTCCAACTGAATTGGAGGCAGGACCCATGGATTGTATTCCCCCAGGCCTCTCTGTCCATGAGATTGCCCAGGCAAGAATACTGGAGTGGGTTGCCATTTTCTTCTCCAGGGGATCTTCCCAATCCAGGGATTGAACCTGCATCTCATGCATTGCAGGCAGATTCTTTACCACTGAACCACCAGGGAAAACCCAGGCATTCCCCATACCAACAAGCAATTCTTGGCCACAAGCAGAGGGTCTGAGAATTCAACTGAATTTTGACACTACCTACTTGGAGATAGCACCAGATTCCACAGGTTAAGGGCTCACTAAAGACTACACCCCAACCTCATCCACCTTCAACTTCAGGTGTCAGTTGCAAGTTCAGATTGTTATAATACCTGTGCTTCTAAACTATGGGCTTTAGATTGGGAGTTCTGTTGACCCTCTTTTTGGGTTTCAGATGCCATTCACAAGCCCAGTTGTTATCTGTTCTTCTGACCAACTGGATGTAGGTTGGTTACCATGACCTTCTTGGGTTCAATTAATTTGCTAGAGTGGCTCTCAGAACTCAAAGAAATATTTGACTTATTAGATTGTTGATTTATTGTAAAAGGCCATAACTCAGAAACAGTCAGGTGGAAGAGCTGTATAAGGCAAGGTGCGTGGGAAGAGGTGTTGAGCCTCCATATCTTCTTCATGTACTCCAGTCTCCTCCAGATTTCTCTGTGATCACCAGCCCAGAAGCTCTCCAGATCATGTCCTTTTGTTTTTTATGAAGGTTTACTGTTAATCATGCCTATTAATACTTAGGTATGATTTACTAATCATGCCCATTGATACATAGACATGACTGATTAAGTCATTGGCCACTGGCAATAGTTAAAATCTCCAGCTCCCCTCTCCTCCCTAGAGGTCAAGGGGTGGACTTAGATGCTTTCCAAAAGTCACATCACTAACAAAACAACAGACACCTTTGTCACTCTCTACTCTTAGGAAATTTCAAGGGTTTGGGGACCTGTGAACCAAAACTGGGAACAAAAATCAAATATATATTTCTTATAATAAATCACAATATCACAAAATCATATTAAGATTGAACAGTGAAGGGGAGTTCAGAGTCAGAGTCTGTAACTCAGGCCTAAGATAATGAGAGTCTGATTCATGGTTGAATCAATGAATGTGAAGGAAACACCTGCTGTTACTTAACATTGCTATTGACTGAGAGAAGTGCCAGAGGGATAGAAATGCCACAGTGACTCACCACTGCCGTGGTACGTAGAGCCTTTGAAAGGAAGGTGTGTAGCTCTTCTGAGCATAATTTCAAGGAGTGTGATAAGCATCTAGTGACATAGGAACACATTACAGAAATGGATCGACTGTGTGGTAGAAATCAGTCAGCTTTGGACAGGAGGTGTGAGCATAATCAATTAAGTCTGTCTTTTAAATTTGAAAATGAAAAAATATATATATCTACATGTTTCATTATTTTTTTTTAATGTATTTATTTTTGGCTGTGCTGGCTCTTCACTGCTGCGCGGGCTTTTCTCTGGTTGCAGCGAGCAGGGGCTACTCTCATTGGGGTGCTCGGGCTTCTCACTGTGGTGACTTCACTTGTGGAGCACAGGGTCTAGGGCATGTGGGCTTTCGTAGGTGCACCTCCCGGGCTCTAGAGCACAGGCTCAGTAGTCGTGGTGCCTCTGTACCAGGGATCAAACATGTGTCTCCTGCATAGGCAGGCAGAGTCTATGCCACTGAGTCACCATGGGAAGCCCTGTTGTTATTTTTATTTGATCTGAAAGCAATAAAATATGGCCCTTGTGAATTTGGAAAAAAAAAAAAAAAGTTGAATATTTAGGAGGCATACCTTATATTCAATATAAAGTGAATTCTTATTCTGGGGTGAAATATATACTTCATTTATGAAGTCAAGGCTCTTACTGTGTATGAATACTCTGTCTGCCAGATGGTGCTTAACTCCTTCTCTGCCCCTAAGTCTGCATCTTCCTGGATCTATAACCCATAAGAAGAATTCGTAATTGACAAAATGAGGTGGTCTTTTTCTCTGATTATTTTGTCATTTCGGAAAAGGTCAAAAGTTTAAATGTTTGATTTTAGGTTTTTAAAAAATGTTTCTTTATTACAAAAGTGGAAAAAGTCATGCTTCAGAAAACATTTACCTCCTTTGAGTGAAATTTAAAAACACAGAATGTGAAAGCTGTGAGTTGGTTTTATTCAGAGCCTTCCTGAGCATGATAACTGAGGAGACAGTCTCTCATAAGGTTCCAAAGAACTATTCTGAACAGGTTGAGGGAGGGCCAGTATATATGTGATTTTGGCTAAGGATTATGGGCAGTCAAGCATATATCTCTGTAGATGGTTATTGCTAGTCACAAGGAACAATATCTCAGTTAATGATTTCGGTGCTTTTCTAAGTATGGAAACAGGCAAGAATCGGGTTCATAAAAATTTTACTGGAAGTATATCTAACTATCTAAGGGTCTGTCAGCCTGTTTTCTCAAAGTACAGAGTGTCTCGTCCTGTTCTTTGTCCTGAATTCCTTTCATAGTGTGCTGTAGATCCGTGACTGCAGTGGCTAATGACTTGATTCTTGTAGAACTGGCTGATCAGCAATATTTGTTGTTTGGACCTTAAAAGGTTGTTGGAAAAGATTTTAAATAATCACACGTAAATACTTCCTGATTCATAAAGTATACTCCATCAATGCTTTTTTCTTTTTTTCTCTCTCTCAAAGAAAAGCAAACTGGAAAATACAGTAGTGTGAAAATCCAGCATGAAACGTGAACCAATATTTGATTGAACACTTAAGATAAATGGATTAGAAGATTTAAAGGATATAGTGAATACTTATATAAGAGAAAACAAACAGAAGAGCTAGAAAGAGTGATAAAAATTTCACAGTTGTATATTGTAAACTGCAATTTTTTTATTCTCTCTGTCTTTTATGTTATTTCTCTCCTTCACACACCCCTTACCTACAAAACCCTTTACTCTCTATGATTTGCTTTTGGTCTGGAGTCATGGCTGATTATCTGAAGTCCTTTGGAGAAGAGGTTACAAAGAGACCTCTTAGTCCTTTCCTGCTGCTGCTGCTGCTAAGTTGCTTCAGTCGTGTCCGACTCTGTGCGACCCCATAGACGGCAGCCCACTAGGCTCCTCTGTCCCTGGGATTCTCCAGGCAAGAATACTGAAGTGGGTTGCCATTGCCTTCTCTGTAGTCCTTTCCTAAACACCTACAACTGAAAATCTTTCATACTAAACACCTACAACTGAAAGTCTTTCATACTGATTAATAAGACAAGTTTTGTATTAGCATAAGCTAACTTCTATAACACCCCTTTTACAAATCCAAATCTTAGAGATTTATCATAATAAAGCAATTTATTTCACACACACATTTAAGAATAATGAAGATTGGTAGGCTTGGGTTAGAGCAAGCTTCTTCATGTAATAGCTTAATTAAAATCTAAGGTACCTTCTATCTATTGGCTTGATTAAAATAAAAGTTTTCAAACTTCACCAATGGATTTGCTTTATCTATCTAGCATACGAAGAAAGAGGAAGTAAGTAGAGAGTTGAAGAATAAGTTTTATGAACCTGAGTTGAGTTCAGTCACTCAGTCGTTTCTGACTTTTGTGACCCCATGGACTGCAGCACGCCAGGCCTCCCTGTCCATCACCAACTCCCAGGGTTTACTCAAACTCATGTCCATTGAGTTGATGGTGCCATCCAACCATCTCATCCTCTCTCATCTCTTTCTCCTCCCACCTTCAATCTTTCCCAGCATCAGGGTCTTTTCAAATGAGTCATTTCTTTGTATCAGGTGGCCAAAGTATTGGTGTTTCAGCATCAGCATCAGTCCTTCCAAAGTCCAAAGGACTTCCAAAGAAATCCTTCCAAATCAGGACTGATTTCCTTTAGGATGGACTGGATGGATCTACTTGCTGTCCAAAGGAATCTCAAGAGTCTTCTCCAACACCACAGTTCAAAAGCATCAATTCTTTGGTGCTCAGCTTTCTTTATAGTACAACTCTCACATCCATACATGACTACTGGAAAAAACATAGCTTTGAATAGACGTACGTTTGTTGGCAAAGTAATGTTTTTGCTTTTTAATATGCTATCTAGATTGGTCATAGCTTTTCTTCCAGGGAGCAAGCATCCTTTAATTTCAAGGCTGCATTCACCATCTGTAGTGATTTTGGAGCCCCTAAAAATAAAGTCTCTCACTGTTTCCATTGTTTCCCCATCTATTTGCCATGAAGTTATGGGACCAGATGCCATGATCTTAGTTTTCTGAATGTTGAGCTTTAAGCCAACTTTTTAACTCTCCTCTTTCAATTTCATCAAGAGGCTTTTTAGTTCTTCTTCACTTTCTGCCATAAGGGTGGTGTCATCTGTATATCTGAGGTTATTGATATTTATCCCAGAAATCTTGATTCCAGCTTGTGCTTCATCCAGTCCAGCATTTCTCATGTTGTACTCTACATATAAATTAAATAAGCAGGGTGACAATATACAGCCTTGATGTACTCCTTTTCCTATTTGGAACCAGTCTGTTGTTCCATGTCTAATTCTAACTGTTGCTTCCTGACCTGCATACAGATTTCTCAGGAGGCAGGTCAGATGGTCTGGTATTCCCATCTCTTTCAGAATTTTCCATAGTTTGTTGTGATCCACACAATCAAAGGTTTTGGCAGAGTCAATAAAGCAGAAATAGAAGTTTTTCTGGAACTTTCTTTCTTTTTCCATGATCCAGCAGATGTTGACAATTTGATCGCAGGTTCCTCTGTCTTCTCTAAATCCAGCTTGAACATCTGGAAGTTCACGGTTCACGTATTGCTGAAGCCTGGCTTGGAGAATTTTGAGCATTTTTTTGCTATCCTGTGAGATGAGTGTAATTGTGTGATAATCTGAGCATTCTTTGGCATTGCCTTTCTCTGGGATTGGAATAAAAACTGACCTTTTCCAGTCCTATGGCCACTGCTGAGTTTTCCACATTTGCTGGCATATTGAATGCAGTACTTTCACAACATCATATTTTAGGATGTGAAATAGCTCAACTGGAATTCCATCACCTCTGCTAGCTTTGTTCCTAGTGATGCTTCCTAAAGCCCACTTGACTTCTCATTCCAGGATGTCTGGCTCTAGGTGACGCCAGACCTGGCCTAGAGGAGGCATTCACTTTTGTCCATATTCTGTTGGCCAGAACTTAGTCACATGGCTGTACTGATGTTCAACAGAGGCTGGGAGTTATATTCTAGTTCTGCACCCAGGAAGAAAGCAAGCCAGGTTTTTGCAAATCTAGCAGCTAGATTGTAGCTATTTTCTGCTACATGATAATGATGATATCGTTGGGTGGTGATGATGATTGTTGGGTTGTTAAAAAACATCATTATTAATTTTATCCTGAGTATGCACCCAAGATGTTCTGGATTAGAGACAGATATAGTCATTAACAGTCATCAATAATTGCATTGACCTCCTTTATCCTGGATTTTGTTGGTAAAGCACACAATGAAAGACAAATGGTAAGATTAACTATGTAAGGAACCTTGCACTCCATAGGGGATAAAAGTAAATGGATTTTTTTCTGCCTATATACTGTAGAAAAGGACAGCTACCTTCCCTACATATCCCAAAAAGGAAGGAGAAAATTTTCTGTTCTTTGCAGATGGGAATAAAAGGATAATGGGTTCTCACTTGAACCTTTTGAAATGTAAATCTCTCCAATGGGCAGTCGGCCCCATTGTGTCTGACTTATATGATCTGGAGACAGTCAATGGTCCTGGGTCTCTTGAAAGGTAAACACGTACATCCTGAGTTTTAATTCTCTTGAATTCTCTCACTATTCACACATTGTAAATTTCCTAAGACTTGCTCCTAGCCCAGATCTCAAGTTTTCAGCACAATTTATTGAGAGAGCCAGTACACTGCAGAGATAATAAATATTTTCTTAACTGCTTACATGATAATGATGATGATAGTAGCCAGCATTTTTTGAGAACTTGCCATGTATCAAAACTTATATCAGTTTTTTATTTAGAATTTGTAGTGTCTCATTAGTCTTTGCAACCCAGGAAATGTTACCACTTCCTTTACAGATGAGAAAATTAAGACACAATAAAGTATATTGTACAGTACAGGGAATATAGTTAATATTTTATAATAACATTAAATGAAATATCATATGTAAAGTATTGGACTATTATGTTGTATATTTGAAACTAACATAGTCCTGTAAATAAACTGTAATTTTTTTTAAAGTTAATAAAGCCCCCAAGGATATACAGGTGGAATGTTGTACAGATTAGATTTGAATACAAACAATTTGACCCTAGAATGTGAACTAAATATATACTTTATTAACAGAAGAATATAATAATGGAGCAACAATTTTTGCATTGTTAATTTCCTTCCTAAGAGGTCGTTTCATTACACCTGTTGTTATTCCTGACTTCCATCACCATTTGGATTAGCAGCACTCCCGTGAATTTTTGTGGATGGCTTTATGAGTAGATAAGGTAAACCTAGGGGCTTCTTGCGAGGCACAGTAGTAAAGAATCTGCCTGCCACGCAGAAGATGCAAGAGACCCAGGTTAGATCCTTGAATCGGGAAGATCCCCTGGAGTAGGCAGTGGCGACCTACTCCAGTATTCTTGCCTTGGACAGAGTAGCTTGGCAGGCTACAGTCATGGGGTCACAAAGAGTTGGACACAACTGGGGACACATACAAAGTAAACATATTTATTACATAATAGTAGTACCTTGATCCATAGATTTTATCTAGTTCATTGTTGGGTCCCCTAAAGACTACACTGTACTGTTCAAAGGAATACCCCTTGATAACTGTTTTTGAACTAGCAATTAAGAATAGATTCTGTGGGGTCACAAAGAGTTGGACACAACTGAGCACGTGAGCACTCTGAGCATATGTGTAATAGACATATGTGTAATGGACTTCACAAATAGAAGTCTCCCTCCTTCCTTTGGGGGACCACAGTCTTATTTGTGGAATAAACCAAAGGAGAAGTCACTAGTGATAATGCATTCATTATGAACAAATTAAGAGCTTTTTCACCATCTATATCAAAGGTTCGTCTAGTCAAGGCTATGGTTTTTCCTGTGGTCATGTATGTATGTGAGAGTTGGACTGTGAAGAAGGCTGAACGCCGAAGAATTGATGCTTTTGAACTGTGGTGTTGGAGAAGACTCTTGAGAGTCCCTTGGACTGCAAGGAGATCCAACCAGTCCATTCTAAAGGAGATCAGCCCTGGAATTTCTTTGGAAGGAATGATGCTAAAGCTGAAACTCCAGTACTTTGGCCACCTCATGCAAAGACTTGACTCATTGGAGAAGACTCTGATGCTGGGAAGGATTGGGGGCAGGAGGAGGAGGGGACGACAGAGGAT
>NW_011495025.1:2759619-2794956 GCF_000754665.1 Bison bison bison | reverse complement strand
ATGGACGTGAGTCTGAGTGAACTCCGGGAGTTGGTGATGGACAGGGAGGCCTAGCGTGCTGTGATTCATGGGGTCGCCAAGAGTCGGACACGACTGAGTGACTGATCTGATCTGGTATCATCTACTTAAATTGCTTAAACATAAATCATATTTCAAGGGTCCTATTGATGTTTACTAAAACAAAAGTATATTTAAAACATGAGAAAAATATAAGAAAAAGTAGACTATGTTAAAGAGTACAATTTTTCTTTGATGATAATATAACTATACATTTCAATCTACTCATTGCCCTAACTGTCACAAATTCTGAAGTAATAACAATCCTGAATAAATGAGATTTTTCACCCTGTAATTGCAAGATAAAAAATTTAACCAACCTAGTTTCCTTTTGTCAGACAGTTTAAATTTATTTATTCATAATGTTTTATTCAAATACACATTATATCCTGTATATATCACATATTGAAATCATTTTCTGAAGCTTTACATGTTACTTTTGCAAAAACATTTGTGTAAAATAAAGTATAATATGAAGGTATAAAACAATGTTTATGACCATAGGAATAGTTTACTTGATGAAAGGGAAGCAATCACAGTAGTGAATTTTATTAGTAATCCAAGAAATGAGAATTTTTCTTTTCATTTTAATTGTACATATGCATTCTCCTATTTATGTTTCTATTTAGAGTTAACTTTAATCATAAAAAAGTTACTGAATTTTACTATTTGAAATAATGTGTGTGGTAAGTCGCTTTAGTCATGTCCAACTCTTTGAGACCCAATGGACTGTAGCCTGCCAGGCTCCTCTGTTCATGGGGATTCTCCATGCAAGAGTACTGGAGTGGGTTGCCATGCCCTTCTCCAGGGGATCTTCCCAATCCAGGGATCAAACCTGTGTCTCTTATGTCTCCTGTTTTGGGAAGCAGGTTCTTTACCACTAGCACCAGCTATAACTGAAAAAGAAATTAATCAGTTTACTTGAGAGAGGTGCAACAATGCTCTCAGGATAGAAACATCACAAAAGATAAAAGGTTGTATTAAAGGATTGAGTTTTCCCAAGTGGCTCGGGGATAAAAAATCTGCCTGCCAGTGCAGGAGATGTGGGTTCCATATGTGACAGTCCACTCCAGTATTCTTGCTTGGAAAGCCCATGGCCAGAGGAGCCTGGCAGGCTACAGTCCATGGAGTCGCAGAGTCAGACACAACTGAAAGACTGAGCACACTTGCACAGTGGAGCATTACTGTGTCTCTAAATGTAAATAATTTATTCCTGTCTCAGTGATAATGCTTAGGCTGTTATAATAAATATCGCCTTCAATCTTAAAGGGAAGTAGGCAAAATTTAATCTCTTACCTAAATAAATTATACAGTCTTTTAAGTTTTGCTTTACAAATCTTAAAGCTCACTCTTCAAAGTAGTTTATTATTTCATTAACATGGTCAAAAGGAAAAAGAAGTAGTGGCAATGGTGGTTTAGCCGCTAACTTATGTGTGACTCTTCTGTCCATGGAATTTCCCAGGCAAGAATACTGGAGTGGGTTGCCATACATTTTTCCAGGTGATCTTCCCAACCCAGGGACTGAACCTGCATCTCCTGCATTGCAGGAAGATTCTTTATCACTGAGTCACCAGGGAAGCCCAAAAGAAGTAGTATGAAATTAATTTATAATTTGAAAGGATCAATGAATATTTATCTAACTGATGTATTAGAAATTTAAATCTTTGAAAAACTACCTATGTCTTTATTTTTTTTCTTTTTTTTAATTTTATTTTATTTTTAAACTTTACAATATTGTATTGGTTTTGCCAAATATTGAAATGAACATGTATACCTATGTCTTTAGAAAAGATAAACTTTCTATTGTAGGATTTCTAGTTATAAACCTGACATTTCAAATGAGAAATCCCACTAGCTCACTATGAAATAAAGTAATAATAAAACATGAAGTACTTTTAAAAATCTCTCTAATAGAACATTGCTTTCTTAAAATGTTATGACTCTCAGAAAAGGTGGACTGCATGTAATATTTTTCCTAATAATACCTTTAAGAAAGACCTTTGATTCAGTTTAAGTGGCCTTTTAGAAACTCAGTTGTCAACCAGTGTGCATTCATTTTGTTTTTGTTTTGAAACTGACAGTTATTTCTCTCTCTCTCTCTCTCATCTTTCACATCAATTTGAAAGTGCACTTAAAAGGTTAGGGTCAAAGAGATCCATGCCACTGGCAGACAAGGCCAGAGAACTTTCCTAAATTGACCTAATTCAAATATTCATCACTCTGTCTGTGTAAACACTTGAGTAGTATGATGCCTCTTACATGATTAGATCCAACCATAACTAAGCTACATTGAATCTCTGATATTTATCAAATGTAAATATCTACAAGTCACATTACTATAGGGAAAAAAGGTTAATTTTGAATGCTTTGGAAGAGAGTTAGTAATTACTTTTACTGAGGGTACAATCTTTGAAGAAGCCTAGAATGTTGAATTTGAAGTGAAGTAATGGATACTTACATCCATTAAGTATTGTATAGATTATAGCCATTCAGCACCTTATTTTTTTTTTAATTTTTTTTTTAATTTTATTTTATTTTTAAACTTTACATAATTGTATTAGTTTTGCCAAATATCAAAATGAATCCACCACAGGTATACATGTGTTCCCCATCCTGAACCCTCCTCCCTCTGGGTCGTCCCAGTGCACTAGCCCCAAGCATCCAGTATCGTATTTTTTACACTAGAGTTTTCTAAAAATGTTTTAAAAGCTAATATACTAATAGAAAATATCTAAATTACTTATGATTGGGCATAAATCTATTGTCATTTTCCCCCTAAATATACTAATTCTCTTCCAGTGCAATTGGCCACTTTCATTTTATTAACTATCTTTAGATTATAGAAGACTAAAATGGTAAAGAAAATATCAAAATAAAGACAACCCTTCCAGTGCCGCTTTATACATAGTAAACCAGGATTGGCAAGTAGATTTTATTTCTCATGCCTGTCATGATGAATTTGTAAGCAGTTACCTGGAGGTCTGTGTGAAAAGGAAACAGGTTGAATATAGCCTCAGAAGAATGACTATTAAGATATATTTGCTATGGTTTCTTGATATTTGTCATCTTCCAGTAAATCCTTGATTTTTTTGAGAGATGTTTGTGGGGCCTTTGTGGATTTCCATTTTCAAATAAAAGATTATATTTTCCCCTTCCCCCACAAAAATATGTATGCATCCACAAATAAAAAGTACTTAGTACTGGGATATGAATTTTAATCCATTTGTTTTGCTTGTTTACCTGCATAGAACCTCATTCTAGTACATCTTAATGTATATGATTCAAATTTGGGCTTCAGGAAAATTATATATTAAGTTGAAAGGGCAATTGTTCAATCTGTAGATACAAATAACCTACTTTCATAACTATTAACCAAATGATTCCTACAGTATCTGAGGTACAAACTCTATTTCAAGATTTTGTCTAGTTCAAAATATTTATTTAGGAACTAAATTGTGCTGCTAATTGGACCAAAATCTTTCAAATGAGATAAAATAAAGTCCATTTTCTCCTACAATAAATTGGGAACGTTGCCCAGTATAAAGCACACGATGAGGTGACAGAAAGGCAGGGTATTAGGGTGAATGTAAAAGATGCAAAGTATCACAAGAAAACTGCAAGCAGCCTCATCACTAAAATTGAAGAATAATAACTCTGTTAGGAGATAGGACTGTATTTTGGAAAAACCTATTTGAAATCCTTACCATCAGTGTAATCTACTCAAAGGAGTTGTTTGATTCTGGCTGTGCACAGGTGAGTAAAACAGCCAGGCCTGTACCCAGGAGATGAGATCATGCAGGTTCACGGTGACCCAGGCACACCACATAGATCTGCAAGTGCTGGGCTCACAGTGGTCATGAGGTAATACGGATGGGCCATTAGTAAAGCTGTGATGACGCACTCCCCTGGGCCGTGGTCGGCTTGTTTTGCTGCTGTAGTAAACAATTCTCTCACTAGAAATGGCAGCACTTGGTGATGATATTCTTTTCCCTTTGAATTAATTTAGGAGGCTTTGAAAGTACTTACAGCATTAAGAATTATTTGTGTATAAGCTTTTTTTTTTTTTGCATCTAGCACAATGATGTGTTTTTGCCATGTTTCCTTAAAAATATCTGAAGATTTTATTTAACTAAGCCCTTGGTAAGATATTAGGAGGCTTCATTTTAGAATTTTGGTATGATTGGCACACATGAAAGCAGTGACACATATTTTTTATTGTTTTTAAATGATTTGGAGCTTTAGTTTACCAAGTAAATTTTCAATTCACTTGTACTGTATCAATTTGTGACTTTCCCACTTGGTAAACTTTCATTTTAAGGCTTTGCTGAGGTTTTCTTGAGACAGGCTATTATGATAGCATCTCCGTAAGTGCTGTGATATGACATGTTTCCAAGGCTGTTGTAAAACAATTATAACTGCCACTAAAATATCTTGGCTGGGATGGATATGAAAATGAACAAAGGGAACGTGAGAATCTAACATGTTCTCACTGGATTCTATAGTGTAATCTGGGTAAAGATATTTTTGCCACAAAGATCAATCAAATAGTAATTTCCTGATTTTATTTTGTGGGTTGATTAGAATTATACCTGCCTTTTTGTGCCCAAGAAAATATCCAAATCCTATTTGTAGATGTAAAATAAAATCTGAAATATTTTTGTTTAAAATGGCTTCTTATAATTAAAATATGGCAAATTTTATGTTTGAATAGAAATCTTTCACTATCAGAACCAGTGACATCTTGGTATCATTATAATTTTTGCAAAAAACAAGATTCTCTCATGAGTACAATCTGATCAGCTAGTCCTGTTTCACCTTTTGGGGATCCTTGGAATAACAGACACAGAGACAGATCTAGTTTATAGAATCTTAGAAGTTTTTATCAATCACTTCTTTCTTTAGCAGCATCATAGACATAAGCCATACCCCACAATCATATTAACTAGAGCAGGAAACTTTAAAAAAAAATCATAAGTAGGTTCTTTACCTGCACAATATTTTCTCTGGAGATGACTTTGTCTCCTTTATCTATCATCCTAGTATATAACACACAATAGGTAGCTGGAACTATCAATAAAAGGGATTCAGTTCAGTTCAGTTCAGTCACTCAGTCATGTCCGACTCTTTGCAACCGAATGGACAGCAGCACGCCAGGCCTCCCTGTCCATCACCAACTCCCAGAGTTTACCAAACTCATGTCCACTGAGTCAGTGATGCCATCCAGCCATCTTGTCCTCTGTTATCCCCTTCTCCTCCTGCCCTCAATCTTTCCCAGCATCAGGGTCTTTTCAAATGAGCAGCTCTTCGCATCAGGTGGCTAAAGTATTGGAGTTTCAGCTTCAACATCAGTCCTTCCAGTGAACACTCAGGACTGATCTCCTTTAGGAAGGACTGGTTGGATCTCCTTGCAGTCCAAGGGACTCTCAAGAGTCTTCTCCAACACCACAGTTCAAAAGCATCAGTTCTTCGGCACTCAGGTTTCTTTATAGTTCAACTCTCACATCCAATACATGACAGCTGGAAAAACCATAGCCTTGACTAGATGGACCTTTGTTGGCAAAATAATGTCTCTGCTTTTAAACATGCTGTCTAGGTTGATCATAACTTTCTTTCCAAGGAGTAAGCGTCTTTTAATTTCATGGCTGCAATCACCATCCGCAGTGATTTTGGAGCCCAGAAAAATAAAGTCAGCCACTGTTTCCCCATCTATTTGCCATGAAGTGATGGGACTGGATGCCATGACTTAGTTTTCTGAATGTTGAGCTTTAAGTCAACTTTTTCAGTGTCCTGTTTCACTTTCATCAAGTGGCTCTTTAGTTCCTCTTTACTTTCTTCCATAAGGGTGGTGTCATCTGCATATGTGAGGTTATTGCTATTTCTCCTGGCAATCTTGATTCCAGCTTGTGCTTCATTCAGCCCAGCGCTTCTCATGATGTGCTATGCATATAAGTTAACTAAGCAGGGTGACAATATATAGCTTTGACGTACTCCTTTTCCTATTTGGAACCAGTCTGTTGTCCATGTCCAGTTCTAACTGTTGCTTCTTGACCTGTATACAGGTTTGTCAAGAGGCAGGTCAGGTGATCTGGTATTCACATCTCTTTCAGAATTGTCCACAGTTTATTGTGATCCACACAGTCAAAGGCTTTGGCAAAGTCAATAAAGCAGAAATATCTGTTTTTCTGGAACTCTCTTGCTTTTTTGATGATCCAGCAGATGTTGGCAATTTGATCTCTGGTTCCTCTGCCTTTTCTAAAACCAGCTTAAACATCTGGAAGTTTACTGTTCACGTACAGTTGAAGCCTGGCTTGGAGAATTTTGATCATTACCTTGGTAGCATGTGAGATGAGTGCAATTGTGCAGTAGTTTGAGCATGCTTTTGCATTACCTTTCTTTGTGATTGGAATGAAAACTGATCTTTTCCAGTCCTGTGGCCACTGCTGAGTTTTCCAAATTTACTGGCATATTGAGTGCAGCACCTTCACAGCATCAGCTATTAGGGTGTGAAATAGCTCAACTGGAATTCCATCACCTCTACTAGCTTTGTTCGTAGTAATACTTCCTAAGGCTCACTTGACTTCACATTCCAGGATGTCTGGCTCTAGGTGAGTGATCACACCATTGTGATTGTCTGGGTCATGAAGATCTTTTTTGTTCAGTTCTTCTGTGTATTCTTGACACCTCCTCTTAATATCTTGTACTTCTGTTAGGTCTCTACCATTTCTGTCCTTTATTGAGCCCATCATTGCCTGAAATGTTCCCTTGGTATCTCTAATTTTCTTGAAGAGATCTCTAGTCTTTCCCATTCTGTTGTTTTCCTCTATTTCTTTGCATTGATCGCTGAAGAAGGCTTTCTTATCTCTTCTTGCTATTCTTTGGAACTCTGCATTCACATGCTTATATCTTTCCTTTTCTCCTTTGCTTTTTGCTTCTCTTCTTTTCACAGCTATTTGTAAGGCCTCCCCAGACAGACATTTTGCTTTTTTGCATTTCTTTTCCACGGGGATGGTCTTGATTCCTGTCTCCTGTACAATGTCACGAACCTCAGTCCATAATTCATCAGGCACTCTATCTATCAGATCTAGTCCCTTAAATCTCTTTCTCACTTCCACTGTATAATCATAAAGTATTTGATTTAGGTCATAACTGAATGGGCTAGTAGTTGTCCCTACTTTCTTCAGTTTAAGTCTGAATTTGGCAATAAGGAGTTCATGATCTTAGCCAGTCAGTTCCTGGTCTTGTTTTTGCTGACTGTATAGAGTTTCTCCATCTTTTGCTGCAAAGAATATAATCTTTCTGATTTCAGTGTTGACCATCTGGTGATGTTCATGTGTAGGTCTTCTCTTGTGTTGTTGGAAGAGGGTGTTTGCTATAACCAGTGTGTTCTCTTGGTAAAACTCTTTTAGCCTCTTCCCTCCTTCATTCTGTACTCCAAGGCCAAATTTGCCTGTTACTCCAGGTGTTTCTTGACTTCCTACTTTTGCATTCCAGTCCCCTATAATAAAAGGACATCTTTTTTGGGTGTTAGTTATAAAAGGTCTTGTAGGTCTTCATAGAACCGTTCAACTTCAGCTTCTTCAGTATTACTTGTTGGGGCATAGACTTGGATTACCGTGATATGGAGTGGTTTGCCTTGGAAATGAACAGAGATCATTCTGTCATTTTTGAGATTGCATCCAAGTACTGCATTTGGGACTCTTTTGTTGACTATGAGGGCTACTCCATTTCTTCTAAGAGATTCCTGCCCATAGTAGTAGGTAATATGGTCATCTGAATTAAATTCACCCACTCCAGTCCATTTTAGTTTGCTGATTCCTAGAATGTTGACATTCACTCTTGCCATCTCCTGTTTGACCACTTCCAATTTGCCTTGATTCATGTACCCAACATTCCAGGTTCCTATGCAATATTGCTCTTTACAGCATCGGACCTTGCTTCTGTCACCAGTAACATTCAAAACTGGATGTTGTTTTTGATTTGGCTCCATCCCTTCATTTTTTTCTGGAGAATCTTCATTCTTTGTGGGTTTCATGAGGACCCTATGAACAGTATGAATAAAAGAGGTATATAGGTAAATTACTGATGGATGCCTTTTCTGAAATTTTATCTCCTTCAATGACAATCTGTGATCAGCACTACCCCTAGTTAAGTTGTACTTATTACCAACTACGAAAAAATCCCTCTGTTTGATGTTTTATATTCTTGTGTTCTGCCAGTGCCTATGGTTTTTGTATTAGGGGAAACATAATTCTTTGCTTAAATCAGTCCAGACGAAATCTGCAGAGTTTCTCCTTGAGATGAGCAAACATATGGAATGTGAAGAAAGTTATTCTTCATCATAAACATTTTTAAGTAGTGGAAAAGGAAAATGTAAAAAGGCCATATGCTTTGGGAAAGTAATTTTCATTATGGAAGCTTCTGAGAAGGGCAAACAATGAGAAAAAAACTGTTATGCTTTAGAATTTCCATGATACTTAGTGTCTTTCACAGTTGACACCATTTTTTATTCAGTGTACTCTTTGAAGCCCTCTTCAGTAGAAACCACAAGGCAACAGACGTAAGCACTGGACTCATTAACCAGAGGTTGTGTTTTTTTCTCTCCATTTTGTCCAGGATGTCTTAGTTATGGCGTTGTTTTAGAGGAACATGTTAAATTGTAAATAGCAGAGATCTAGGAGTCAAACAGCTGTATTAAAGTCTCAGCCCTTACAAATTAATAGCTCTTCCATCTTGGAGAATTTATTTTATTTTTGATTTTAGGTATCCATATTTATAAAACAGAGATCATGATCCATACTTCTTAGTGTTCCTGTGAGAATAAATTAAAAAAGTATTTGAAGAGCCTAGCCCAATGCTTGGCACATAGCCAACACTCAGAAACTCATGGTTTTATTTTTTCGTTTAGTGTGATACTCAGCATGGAGTCTGTGATTAGTATGGATCCATTATCTAATTCACCTAGTTTTATTTCATAGTTTTATCCTAAGTTAGCTAGATAGGCACATGTGTGTGTGTGTGTGTGTGTATGTGCGCGTGCTTAGTTGCCTCTTTGTGACCCCCTGGACTGTAGCCCACCAGACTTCTCCATCTGTGGGATTCTCCAGGTAAGAATACTGGAGTGGGTATCCATTCTCTTCTCTAGGGGATCTTCCCAATTTTGGGATCAAACCTGGGTCTCCTGAATTGCAGGCAGATACTTTACCATGTGAACCACCAGGGAAGCCCAGCTAGGTAGGCATACAGAAGACAGATGATGACATTTCCCCTTGTCAATGTCATTAATTAAAACACTCAGCCTAAGTCAGCAGTGACTTCAGTGTTATTAATGTATTAAAGTTTTCAGTTTGATAGATATTTTTGTGCTATGTGGCCAATGTGTCTACATCTTTTATCTTACAAACTGAAGAAAAATCAAGAGCTCAGATAATAAAATGATGAATTCACCGTCACAGAGTGAAGAATTATAATTACATTCTAGTTTTTTTGAACATTAGAATTATGATCTCAACCAATTAGGTGGCAAACATCCAAATAATGTTTGTTCTTTTTGTTTTGTGAGAGTACATTACAAATCCCTGCCCAGTTCCAGAGGATTACTAAGTAGCAGAAGAATACGGTCATAAATGTCGCGTAAGTTCAGGAGGTATTTTTTGCATATTGGAAACTGCTGTCTATAGCACAACTGTTTTAAAATGCCATTCATAATTCTAAATGACAGAATCTGACACTTCTTCTGAAGAAACTTGTTACAAGAGTCTTCTCAATCATTACTGAATTCAAAAGCAGACAATCTGTAGATCATTGTTCTAACTAAAGGACATTTTTATCAGGTTTTTTTTTTTTTTTTTTTTTTAGTGTATGTGTGAGAGAGACAGGGACTAGACAGATACTTAACTACCATATCTGATTTCATTTCTGTTTTACCACAAAAAGGAAATCCACTTATTGGCTACTTATCCTCTCCTCTCCTTCCCTACCCACTTTTTCTCCTCCTCTCCTCTCTCTCCTACCAGCGTTCCAAAGATGCATCAACCATTGTGAGATGTACTGTTTGGATGCTTTCATAGTCAGAAACCATGGGGTGTTTTACTTTGCTAGAGCTACCATGAGAAAATATCAAAGATTGAGTGACTTATACAACAGAGTGTGTTTTCTCACAGTTCTGGAGACTAGAAATCCAAGATTAAGGCTTAGGCAGGTTTCGTTGTCCCCAAAGCCTCTCTGCTTGGCTTGCAGATGGCTGACTTCTCTCTGTGTCCTCAAAGGGCCTTTCTTCTGTGTGCACACATCACTGGTGTTTCTTCTTAGGTCCAAATTTCTTCTTCTTATAAAGATACTAGTCATATTGTAATAGAGCCCACTCTGAAGTGTTGCTGTGACAACAAGGACTATAGCTCACCAGTCTCCTTTGTCCATGGGATTCTCCAGGCAAGAATACTGGAGTGGATAGCCATTCTTTTCTCCAGGGGATCTTCCCAACCCAAGAATCAAATCTGTGCTTCCCACACTGTGGGCAGATTCTAGCTCACCCTAACAGCCTTATTTTAATTGTAATTGCCTCTTTAAAGGCTGTAACTCCAAACACAGTCACATTTTGAGATAATGGTGATAGGACTTCAACATATAAGTATTGTGGTGGCAGGGACACAGTTCTGCCTATAACATGGGGAATGCAAGTTATTTTTCCAAATAAATTTAAGCAACCTTGTAAAATTTTTTTAAAAAGACAGTTATAACAGAAGAGTATAGCTATTCCCAATAGCAGCCATATTGCAAACCCTAAATGTGTGAGAAGCTAGACTCTGAGGATTCCTCAAAGGCATATCATAGTGACCCAAGTAGAGTCCTAGGAGGGTGTCATTATATTAGCAAATGTTAATCTGTGACGAAGATTTACATCTGATTAAAAAAAAGAAAGAATATGTTGGCAGAGGGTGCTGATGATTTTTACGCAAGCTGGAGAAAAGCAGCTGAAACAGTAAGAACTCACTATTGGATTTCCACCCATGTCCTGGGTTGAGGTCACAGTGGAGAGATCCTCAAACTCTCTAGTAACTAGAAAGATATGTTCTATGTTGTGGGTCTGACTTGAGTCATTGGGCCTCACTGAGGTCAGTCGATTGAAGTGTTGTTGCTCCCTTTCATTTTACACTGAATCCATCTTTTGTCAAAAGTAATTTATTCTGAAATTCAACTTCTCATATATTGTAACAATGGGAAATTCATGGAGAGCAGACATAAATAATATTCCATTTTCAGGAAAAGAATGCCCCCAGTTGTAAATGATAAGCTGACTTTCTGGTTGTTCAGCAATGTAACATGAGCTCCATGGTAGTTTTGTCTACTCAGCCCATCTCTGGAATCTCCCTCTTTGTGCTTGTGACCTTAACTGCAGCATACTCATTTAATAAATACTGTTGAGTCTTATTCTTCCTTTTCTGTGAAAAAGTTTATGTGATTAATTCTCAAATTCCCCTAGCTGTTCTTAGTTGATTTTTTTAAAACCTCTAGTTCAACCTTAATTTTTAATTGAATGGCACTTTCTGTGACTTTGAAAACCACTGTATTCAGCTTAGTTGAGCTTGTTCTTGCTTTAGAACCTTGAGCTAATGCTAACTCTGTACTTAGATCTTCTTATAACTTGCCTCTTTACATATTCTAGGTCAAATGTCAACCCCTTAGAGGCCTTCTTTGACTAACCTTGCTAAAAAGACTGCTTACCATCCCTGGCCTCCATCACTGCTGCAAAAAAAAAAAAAAAATACTGACAATATTTATTGGGGTCAGTGAACTTGTCTTTCCTAAACAAAATCAACAAGTCAATGAATCACTCTTGCATTCTCTAGAATGTTTGAAGAATGGGAAACACAATAAAATTTTTAAATTTGATATTTATATATATATATATGTTCATGTGTTAAATAAACATTGGCTAAAAATGATAGACACTATCTGGCTCGATACTTTCCTATCATATACAAAATTTATGAGTTCTTACTGTCTTCTACTTGAAAACAAGTGGTTCTCAGCTTCCAAGGGATTTACCTGTCAGTGATTTACTCCCCTGAAACTCAAACTGTGGTCCCCCAAATAACAGCATGAAGATTCCCACAAAATTATTAGATATGTAAATTTTGGACTACACACCAGATCCACTGACTCTGAAACTCTGGAGGTGAGATCCAGCTATCTTTACTGTAACAACCTTCAGATGTCTCTTCAGTGAACCACTGACTTACCTATTCAAAAGTCTAACATAATATTTATCGACATTTGAACCAAAATAATAGCACTGCCATTCAAATATACTTGGAGCTCTTCAGTGACTTTAGAACCTACTAATATCATTGTAGAAAATCAGCCTTCTATCTCTCTGATTTATAATTGCATTCACAAACTTGACATCTCAGAATGATCCCAGAATCCTATACCTAATTTCTCAGCTAAAAGTCAATGTAGACTGAGGTTCATTTCCTAATACATGGATGAAAAGCTATTTCCCATTACAGCTCTTTGGTATGGGACAGGAAAAAAATGAATAGGAAATGACAATAAGTCAACACCAATTTATCAACCTTGCTGTCATTTCTTAAGTATCATTTTCACAAATATGTTATTTCAGAGCTGTGGTAGAGGACAAAGGAATGATTTGGCAAGCTCCAAAAGACTCAAATGTCAGGAAAATATTTTGTTCCAGGAGATTTATGCTGTGAATAAATGTTTGAAATTCAGTTAATATATGTCACCATTCATTTGTGGCACAAAGATAATAGAATCATAAGAGAGGAACTTCATTGTCTTTACACTGTGAGAAAAATATGAGTTTGTTTTAAAAAGGGTAGAAAGTAGCATGTATCAGTGAAAAAGCAGGAGCCAATGCGTGAATACCCACCTGCCTTTTAACTCCATCTGCAGTGAACTCCCTTGTACTCTGCTTGCCCTACAAACAGAACTACAATCTGCAATGCAAGTCTTACCTAACCTTTGAAAGCTGCCTATGTTGTAAAAGCATTTCTTCTCAGTGACACACAAATCTTAAAGAAGATAGTTACTAATACACTGAAACACACCTTTCTAGTTCAGGTAGAAATTCTTGCTGCTTAAATATAGAGAATTATTTTTTCTTCATATATGTTGATTGTATCTTTTCTAAAAAAATAGTAAAGTAAAATCAAAATTGATATGATTGAAATATTTTGGGAATAAAATTGAGAACCATTTTACATAAATATAAAATAATAAGGACTTCATTTTGAATATATATATTCATATATATTTTGCATATATATATGCAAACAGATATAAATATATCATATTTTTAAACAATCAAATTAATGTTCTGATATGGTAAAGAAATAGAATTATGAACAAATGGAATTCAAAACAAGTTTTTTTTAATTTCAGAATATAAATGCATTCATTTTGGCTATGTTATGTATATCCCAATTTACTTAACTGTAATTATTAAGGATTGCACATTCTTTTGGATTGTCCTAGAAACTTATTGAAATATTAATAATGTACTATTAAATCTTATTTACTATGAAGATAATATATTGTATAAATTTTTGATATTTAATATTTTGGAGCATCAATTATATCAAAATCAAATTATTTCTAAATTATAGGGCATAGATCTAGAGAGAGGGCATAAAATTATTCTTGCCCTGAGCAAATAATTGTCTTGTAGTCTTATAGATAAGAGCATCAATTTAACTTAGCCCCAATAATATCTTTGTAAAAAATAGAGAAATATTACAGTGACTAGGAGAACTTTTGGCCTTCAAATAACTACCTACTCCAGATATTAATACAAAAATTTTGTTATTTTTAATTGCTCATATCATGACACTATTCTAAAGGAAAAAATACTTTTAAAGTTGTGACTATTATTTCATGGTCATTGTAGATATTTCCACATTCAACCCTTAGACTTTTTTTCATAGGAATTGCTCATAGTTATATAATGTTAGCTAGTGTAAAAATCTGATTCACTTTGAAATAACTGCTCAATTATGTATATCTATAAAGCAATTGGGAAGAGATTCAGAAATAAACAATGTATACATTTGTTTAAAGAGGTCGTTCATATTTTCAATAGTGTACAAGCTAGTAATACAAAAGCCTTATTGATTTAAAAACAGAAACAGTAGATATTCTTTCAAAATAAATGTGGAGTATATGGATACCTTGGATTTAGTAGTAGAAAAATAGGATTTGTTTACCCAGTGACACATGAAGATAACATTAAAGTTTCAATTATGTTAAAAATTAAGGTTTTTTACATTTAAAATATCACAAACCTTGGGAAACCTGAGTTAAGAGGCAGCAGAAGGAATGTACACAAGTCTACTTATTAGACATGCTGTGAACCCAAGAACTGCTACTGCTGCTAAGTCACTTCAGTCGTGTCCGACTCTGTGTGACCCCATAGACGGCAGCCCACCAGGCCCCGCCGTCCCTGGGATTCTCCAGGCAAGAACACTGGAGTGGGTTGCCATTTCCTTCTCCAATGCAGGAAAGTGAAAAGTGAAAGTGAAGTCGCTCAGTCGTGTCCAACCCTCAGCGACCCCATGGACTGCAGCCTACCAGGCTCCTCCGTCCATGGGATTTTCCAGGCAAAGAGTACTGGAGTGGGGTGCCATTGCCTTCTCAAGAGAAACTAACTTGCATAATTCTTACTGATATGTTGTTGTGGAAAAAATTCTATGTATGGAAACAAATATGGTCAAAGTCTCAATTTAAAGAACAATAGAGAAAGTGAAATTATTTTTATGTTTTCAAATAAAAATATTTTAAGAATACATTATATTGGAACAGGTAGTATAGCAGTCAGGGAATGGCCAAAATATAGAATTAGTAAACATATAAACAAAAGTGACTTCAGATGTTTCCTTGCAGTATTTTTAAATCTTGTTATTCAAAGCATTAGAAAATAATGAGTATGTTCTCATGCTTGCTTCCTTAGTATCTGCTTCTCTCTCATGATTCTGAGAATGTAGTTCAAAAACCAAAAAAAAAGATGCAGAGTGCCTGGTCCACATTTTCAGTTTATTTGTTCTTGTAAGTAGTTATCAAAAACTTAGGAGTTAAATGGACACTGGCCTATAGTGTCCTTTTGCCACTTAAAATAATTTGTTTCCATTTCTATTCTTTTCATCCTATATGGAAATTATTTTTCATGTAATTAAAAAAATAATCCCAATTATCTATATATCCCCAAATATGAATCTTCCACAGCTAATCCAACTGTTAAATGATCTAAATTAAATAACTAATTAAACAAACATTCTGAACAACTACTGTGTACCAGACAGTGTAGTAAGGCTTGGGGGTGCAGCAGTGAAATAAATTCCCTGTGTTCATGAGACTTGACATTCTTGTGAGGGTGAGGGAAAGGTAACAATAAAACTAAAAAAATAAAAATAAAAAGTGGGGGGTAAAAAGCAATAACATTTGTTAGGAAGTGATCGATTCTAAGCATAAAAGAGACAAAATGGGAAAAAGAGTGACATAAGGTAGAACAAAGTGGTATTTTGTAAAGAGGGAAGATTTCTTTCAATGATAATATGTATATAATGTCCTGGAAAAGGTGATGAGCCAGCCACAGAGACACATGGGGCAGTAGTGTTTAAGGCAGAAGAAACAACAGAATATGACAGAAAAATTAAAGTCCCTTTGAAAGAAAAGAGATGATGTGCTGTGACCAAAGTGAAGGCAGAAGGGGTAGAAGGTAGCAATTCATGCCAAGCCTTGGGATTTTCAATTTTATTCTGGGTGATGTGGAAGATACTAATTCTTTCTGTGCTTCTCATAATGTCTCTTTCTTCTCTGAGCTACCTGCTCTCGTTGGCCCTTACTGCCTGGCCTGTGCGTTGTTTGCACAGTCTCTGGGATAGTTAGAGCTCTTGGCCCCAGTGTCTTCCCAGTCTCTACCTTCCTCTTCACTGCACAGTGACCCTTCATTAAGGACTTCTTGGATGATATTTTTTTCCATGATCAAAACATAATAAAAACAACAACATTAATAATAATAGCTATGTTTATAATATTACACCATTATGTAATTAGTTATTTTTCACATTAAATCTATAGGCAAAAACCACTATTATATCCACTTTACAGATGAAGAAGCTGTGGATAAGAGAAGCCAAGTAATTAATGGAAGTGTGCAGCTAGATAGCAGTGGCAACGTGATTTAATCCCCATTGCTAATCAAATGAAACTTTCTCAACCAAATATTGCAAGTCTTTGATGTGAAGCTTAAATGTGGGCTAGACTGACCCGACTTCATGCGCCATCTCCATGTGCCATCTAATTACTAATTACATTTGAGGTCTGAGGCAAGTTGATAACCTTTGACTCAGTGAACTTAGGTGTAAAATGAGAAGCATATAATATTTTCCTTAAATATTATATTTCTCACAAATGAGAAAATGCACACAAAGCACTTTATACTTATCTTACTATATAACGGGCCCTTAGCAGATGTTAACTGTAATCATTATTTCAATATTAGCATATACATTGCATTATGCATCAGAATATAAGAGAATATTTCCATGGAAATCTATATATTTTTGATCATAACATAGGTATAACTATGCCATATTATCAGTATGCCAGAAATATATGTGAGCACTTAAAAACAAAAGTTATTCACTTCGTGTTTTTCAAAATATATATTCTTTTTAATTATAACTTTTACATATGGGCCTGGATATCAAATGAATCAATAGATGAGGAGTGTCTACAGTGACAAAATGAATGCTAAAAATATTATAATCGTCATTTTTTATTCATCTAATAAACTCAACTGACTATGATCATGAATATGTAATAAAGTAGGGCATATCATTGCTAATACTTTTTGTAGGTTTGTTTGTTTGTTTTGCAATGCTATAATATGTCTAATGATGGCAACTTCTGTAAGAAAAAGCAAAGTGCCCTTTCTAAGCTTGTAAATAGTGTTGTTTGGCTGGGATTTTAATGTACTCCTGATATGTACCATTATTTAATTAGCATAATTTCAGTCTTCCCCATGGGCTTGTTCTTGGCTTATATTCTACAGGAAGTGGGATGGCTTTTATTCTTAACATTCATTATAATGCCTGGAATTTTATATAAGCTTGTCAACACCACAACCCCACTGTCTGTAGGAATATAAATTCAGTGTATTGCTAACAGTCTTATTGGCTAGAAGTATAACCTCAGATTTGAAGCTGTCCCACATCTGTGCAAAACTCAGTAGAAAGCCAGTTCATCCATTCCTTAGGGTCAGTGGTCTTAAACTATAAGCTACTGAATGTTTCCTTCAAATAAAATCTTATGAAAAACTGAATATACAAAATCAAAAGATGTACAACTTCTCTGTGAGCTATAGGTAAATTGGCCATCCTCAGTATTCCCAGGACTTCTCCAGGACAACCTCGGGTCTCTGAGGAATAACATCTGCACTAGATACTCTGCAATACATCCATAGGGAAGCCTACCTGTCAGAGTGATACTTTTGACTGTAAATTATTGGCTGCATGTAGTTCTGTGCTTTAAGATGATGATGTGGCCTTTACTAAAGAACACTATATAAGAAAAAGTCATTACTAAACCTATAGTAAAGATGTTGTTGAAGATGTTTATTGATTTACACTATAAGATTTCTCAGGAGCAATTTCCTTCTGATCTTAGGCTTTTTCTGAACAATTTTCTGAATGAAGGAATAGAGGACAAGCATAGAGGTAGTGATCTTTGAACTTGACCATTTTATGATGGATTATTTTATAGGATCATTCCAGATCTCAAACTTTATATATTTGAGAAAGTGCATGGTGAGTTCAGTGAACAGAATGTGATTTGGTTGGCGAGTAGCATTAAGTGTGTGAAACAGCATTTTAACAAATAACGCTAGATACATGAGTTTTCATTTTACACAGTATAGATATTATATGTTGCATGTTCCATTGAAAGCTTTTGGTGAACAAACTCATAATCAAAGGAAATCTCTGAGAGCAATGTAAAATATTCATAAATATTACCCTCAAGAAGCATACATGTACATGGGTAAGATAAGTTTTCCAAAGAAATAAGCATAATTTTACATAGAAAGCCTGATGGATGTGAGCCTTTATTTGTAATTTTATTCAGCTTAACAGATAAGTATATTTTATATCTTATATATGACTTTCATATAAATAAGTGTACATATATATTCAAATATAGTGGTTTCCTGTGCCCATTTCAGGGCTTCCCTGGTGGTTCAGATGGTAAAGAATCTGCCTACAATGCAGGAGACCAGGGTTCAATCCCTGGGTCAGGAAGATCCCCTGGAAAAGGAAACGGCAACCCACTCCAGTATTCTAGCCGGGAGAATTCCATGGACAGAGGAGACTGGCAGGCTGCAGTCCATGGGGTCTCAAAGAGTCAGATACAACTTAATGACTATCCCTTTCACTTTCATGCACCTTTCATAGAATATCATTAATCTACTTTATCATCCAGTAAAGAATGCAGTACTTTTCAAGATACTTGAATTCTAAATGTTCAAGTGCCAAAATGTGTTTATTATAAAATAAAGGCTTCTTGGTAGCTCAGCTGGTAAAGAATCTGCCTGCAATGAGGGATACCTGGGTTCAATCCCTGGGTTGGGAAGATCCCCTAGAGAAGGGAACCCTGGAGAAGGGAATGGCTACCCACTCCAGTATTCTGGTCTGGAGAATTCCATGGACTATATATGGGGTTGCAAAGAGTTGGACATGACTGGGCAACTTAAAAAAATTTGAAAGTATCCTTTTAAATGAAACACCTTGAAATGTAATCATTGCCATTTTCCAGTTACAAGTAAAAAGACAGTAATTGTAAGATACTTAACCGTTTCATCCTTCTTAGTGATCAAGAGTCACCATTATGAGAATACATCATTATCATAGCAAAATTATGTAGTCTTTCTGAACTTATTAGTCTTTTAGCTGGCATTTCTGTTTTTGGTATGCTCTTGTCTGACTTACCTGAATTCTAGTGATCATTTCTAATCAATTGTAAGTCAAAGTGCCCAAGTCAGTGGATTGAGTGATTATCTAAGAAACAGTCCTAAAGAGGAGGAAACCTCCTAATTATGTCAATATGCTTTAAAATTTCATAATTTGACTTTATGCACAGGATTTGCTTTGTTATCAATAAGTGGCGGTGCCATTAATTTCTTTTCTCAATATCACAAATGCAGTAACTTGCAATATGTTTTGCAGTATATGTTTAATGTATATTATGTGTAATATATAGCATTATGTTATATACTTGTATATTATAAAGATAAAAAGAGGAGAGAGAGTTCAGAGGAACAAAGTAAATTCTGGTTATCAGTGAATAAGCTGTTATTATATTGGGAAAATGCTAGGAAATAGCAAGAAGTCTTAGAATTCCAGGAATCTACTTTCCTTTTCATCTCTTCTCACTCCCTCTGGGCTGATAGTTTAGATCAAGACCACATAAGAATCTAAATTTATCCAAAACTGGAATTAGAGGAATAAAATTACTTTGCCAACAAAGGTCCATCTAGTCAAGGCTATGGTTTTTCCGGTGGTCATGTATGGATGTGAGAGTTGGACTGTGAAGAAAGCTGAGCGTGGAAGAATTGATGCTTTTGAACTGTGATGTTGGAGAAGACTCTTGAGAGTCCCTTGGACTGCAAGGAGGTTCAACCAGCCCATCCTAAAGGTGATCAGTCCTGGGTGTTCATTGGAAGGACTGATGTTGAAGCTGAAACTCCAATACTTTGGCCACCTGAGGCAAAGAGCTGACTCATTGCAAAAGACCCCGATGCTGGGAAAGATTGAGGGCAGGAGGAGAAGGGGACGACAGAGGATGAGATGGTTGGATGGCATCATTGACTCAATGGACATGGGTTTGGGTGGACTCTGGGAGTTGGTGATGGACAGGGAGGCCTGACGTGCTGTGGTTTATGGGGTCGCAAAGAGTCGGACATGACTGAGCAACTGAACTGAACTGAAAAATGGATACTTTAATAAACTTGAAACATGTCTCCCCCTAGTCTCTTTCTGCCTTCTATTCCCAGGAGGAAACATATCAAATGCATCTGTAAGATTTATTTTAGTAGACACCCAGGCCCACTTTATGACATAACAAACAGCAGACTAAATATATTTATATTATTTGAATTGTATAATGTTTGAATTATAATTGAAACTTCAATAAACAAATGATTGATTTTTTTACTAAAAAAAAAAAAAAAACTGAGCTAAAGTAATTCTCAGAAGCATTGAAAGTTAGCAGTGTTGGATAGCTCACTATGTAGTTCTGTGTGACTGTCTTTCTACAGTGGAGCACTTTTCAGTGTCTGATGGCAAAAGCTAAATATTAGCTACAGGGAACCCAGAGGAATAGCAAAATAATATTTTGCACTAGATTTCAGAAGATAATATCTCCATAGACCTATTTATGCTGCTAATTTTGAATATGATTTCACATTTAAAGTTTCCATGAATCTTTTTTAAATTTTTCATTTAATTTTTTTTTTATTTTTTGATCAAATTTTATTGAGATATAGTTGCCTGAAATATTGTGTTAGTTTCTGCTGTATAGCAAAATGAATCAGCTATACATATATCCCCTCTTTTTTGGATTTCCTTTCCATTGAGCTCACCACAGAGCACTGAGTAGAGTTCCCTGAGATACAAAATAGGTTCTCATTAGTTATCTATTACATACATAGTATCAATAGTGTATAGATGTCAATCCCAGTTCATTTCACACCCTCTTTGCCCTTTTGGTGTCATTTGTTCTGTGTATCTGTGTCTCCATTTCTGTTTTGTAAATAAGTCATCTATACCATTTTTTTATGAGTCCACATATATACATTAATACATAATATTGGTTTTCTCTTTGTAACTTAATTCACTATGTATGACAGTCCCTAGGTCCATTCATGTCTATATAAATGACCCAACTTTGTTCCTCTTTATGACTAAGTAATATTCCATTGTGTATGTGTATCACATCTTCTTTGTCCATTCATCTGCCCATGGACATCTAGGTTGCTTCCATATCCTGGCTATTGTGAATGGTGCTACAATGAACATTGGAGTGCATGTGTCTGAGTGTATGCCCTGGAGTGGGATTGCTGGGTCTAAGGGTAATTCTATTTTTAGTTTTTTAAAGAATCTTGATACTGTTCTCCATATTGGCTGTATCAATTTACATTCCCACCAAAAGTTCAAGAGGGTTCTCTTTTCTCCACACCCTCTCCAGTGTTTATTGTTAGTAGATTTTTTAATGATGGCCATTCTGAGGTATGGGGTGATATCTCCTTGTAGATTTGATTTGCATTTCTCTTATAATCAGTGATGTTTGAGCATCTTTCAGTTTAGTTGAGTTCAGTTCAGTTGCTCAGTTTTATCAGACTCTTTGCAACCCCATGAATTGCAGCACGCCAGGCCTCCCTGTCCATCACCAACTCCCGGAGTCCACCCAAACTCATGCCCATCGAGTCGGTGATCCCATCCAGCCATCTCATCCTGTTGTCCCCTTCTCCTCCTGCCTCCAGTCCCTCCCAGCATCAGAGTCTTTTCCAATGAGTCAACTCTTCACATGAGGTGGCCAAAGTACTGGAGTTTCAGCTTTAGTAACAGTCCTTCCAAAGAATACCCAGGACTGATCTCCTTTAGAATGGACTGGTTGGATCTCCTTGCAGTCCAAGGGACTCTCAAGAGTCTTCTCCAACACCACAGTTCAAAAGCATCAGTTCTTCGGCGCTCAGCTTTCTTCACAGTCCAACTCTCGCATCCATACATGACCACTGGAAAAACCATAGCCTTGACTAGATGGACCTATGTTGGCCAAGTTGTCTCTGCTTTTGAATATGCTATCTAGGTTGGTCATAACTTTCTTCCAAGGAGTAGCATCTTTTAATTTCATGGCTGCAATCACCATCTGCAGTGATTTTGGAGCCCAATAAATAAAGTCTGACACTGTTTCTACTGTTTCCCCATCTATTTCCCATGAAGTGATGGGCCCAGGTGCCATGATCTTCGTTTTCTGAATGTTGAGCTTTAAGCCAACTTTTTCACTCTCCACTTTCACCTTCATCAAGAGGCTTTTTAGTTCCTCTTTACTTTCTGCCATAAGGGTGGTGTCATCTGCATATCTGAGGTTATTGATATTTCTCCCAGCAATCTTGATTCCAGCTTGTGCTTCTTCCAGCCCAGCGTTTCTCATGATGTACTCTGCATAGAAGTTAAATAAGCAGGGTGACAATATACAGCCTTGACGTACTCCTTTTCCTATTTGGAACCAGTCTGTTGTTCCATGTCCAGTTCTAACTGTTGCTTCCTGACCTGCATATAGGTTTCTCAAGAGGCAGGTCAGGTGGTCTGGTATTCCCATCTCTTTCAGAATTGTCCACAGTTTATTGTGATCCACACAGTCAAAGGCTTTGGCATAGTCAATAACCAGAAATAGATGTTTTTCTGGAACTCTCTTGCTTTTTCCATGATCCAGCGGATGTTGGCAATTTGATCTCTGGTTCCTCTGCCTTTTCTAAAACCAGCTTGAATATCTGGAAGTTCACGGTTCACGTACTGCTGAAGCCTGGCTTGGAGAGTTTTGAGCATTACTTTCCTAGCGTGTGAGATGAGTGCAATTTTGCGGTAGTTTGAGCATTCTTAGGCATTGCCTTTCTTTCTAATTTGAATGAAAACTGACCTTTTCCAGTCCTGTTGCCACTGCTGAGTTTTCCAAATTTGCTGGCATATTGAGTGCAACACTTTCACATGCATGTGTTAATTGGCCATCTGTATGTCTTCTTTGGAGAATTGTCTTTTTAGGTCTTCTAAGTATTTTTTAATTGGATTGTTTCTTTTTTTTTTGATATTGAGTTTCATGAGCTGTTTATCTATCTTGGAGATTAATCCTTTGTCAGTTAATTTGTTTGCACTTATTTTCTTTTATTCTGAGGGTTATTCTTTTGTTTATGGTTTCCTTTGCTGTGCAAAAGCTTTTAGTATTAATTAGGGCCCATTTTTTATTTTTGTTTTTATTTTCTTTAGGAGGTGGGTCAAAAAATATCTTATTGTGATATGTCAAAGAATGTTCTGCCCATGTTTTCCTCTAAGAGTTTTATAGTGTCAGACCTTACCTTTAGGTCTTCAGTCCATTTTGAGTTTTTTTTTTTTCTGTGGCGTTAGTTGTTATTTAGTTGCTCAGTCGGCTCCAACCCTTTGCATCTGCGTGGACTGCAGTATGCTAGGCTTCCCTGTTCTTCACTGTCTCCCAGAGTTTGCTCAGATTCATGTCTATTGAATCCGTGAAGCTATCTAACCATCTCATTCTTTGCCACCCCCTTCTCCTTTGGCCTTCACTTTCCCAGCAATGGGGTCTTTTCCAGTGAGTCAGCTCTTCACATCAGGTGGCCAGAGTAATAGAGCTTCAGCTTCAGCATCAATCCTTCAAATGAATGTTCAGGGTTGATTTCCTTGTTAGGGAGTGTGCTAATTACATTTTTTTTTTTTTTTGCATGTAGTTATCCAGCTTTTCCAGAACCCCTTAGTACCCAGAGAAAACCATAATTCCAAAAGACACATGCACCCTAATGTTCCTTGCAGCACTAACTGGCAACACTACCTTACCAACAGGTAAGGAGCAGTCAGAATAAGATGAAAAATATAGTGTCATTCATTTAAAAGAATATAAGAACTGAGGAGAGTTTGGAGGGATTTAATTTACTAGCAGTTGTTGAGTGACTTCCACTACTTTCCACTTTGTATTTTTATAAGTTGTAGCATAGATTGTTGTCATAATGAAATAAATGATCAAAATTTAATTTACTTTAGTAAAGAAAGTGAAGTTCATTGAATCAGTTACATTTTAGTTAATGTAGCAGATTCAATCATATTATAACTTATGTATGATGCATAAAGCAATATGATATCAGTTAAATAGCTGAAATAGTTGTCTCAATGTCTTTTTCTGTTCTTTTTTATTTTTTCCCAATTTTGTGAGCTTTCCATTCGGTTTTCATTTAGTTATGAACCTATTTACTTGGTATTATGAGCAGAACTATTTAGAAATATTTTCTCCCCAAAGTCTAACAAAGTGTGAGGAGTGTGTCCAGTGTGTGAAAATTTAAATGTTAAAGTAAAATACTAAGTGTATCAGTACTGATCTATCCTCATTCCTTCCATTTTGTTTTTTACAAAATGATTTAAAAAATCAATAAAAACTACTGTAAATCCAAATGAAGCTCATAAATGTTTTATTGAAAGTAAAATCTTAGCAGTAAAATGCTTTCAAAATACTACGGGCTTATTTATAATCAAGTTTTTAATAAAAGCATAGAATTTAAATTCTGGAACAACTTAGCAGAGTTGATAGTAAATAAGTAAATTTGTGTAACACTTTTATCTTAAAAATGTGCACTAAGTTGTGTCTTATCCTACTTAGATAACGTGAGAGTCCTTCAAGCCACTCTAATCTTCCACCATTAGACAAAAAATAGAAAAGTTCCTGAGAAAACCTGAATGTTACTGGCAGCAGATGATAATTTCATTTTCCTTCCGAAACAACCCTCAGTGAAATGCTTGAGGCTGTTTCTTTGTGGCTTAGATCAGGGAATAAAGGAAGAGACAAAATGAAATAAACACACAATCCCTAAGCTATGATTTGATTATATTTTCCTTAAAATTTGTGAAATGATTTTTTTTTTCTGATACCCTACAATTTACTATACGTGTTGGCATCATGTCAGCACTCCCTACATCAAAGATATGATCAAAGGGATTATAACTGACATAAAGATTTGTACATATATGTATTCAATTCAAATATATATATATATTCCAAACTAAGTTACATTGAAAACAACTCATTTGAAGTATATACTTTTAGCCATGACAATAAAGAGGAAGTTGCATAAACTAATCTGTGTCCCTCTGCATCCTGACCATCTTTATTCCTATTCTTCTTTCTATACTTAGAATCAAACTTGATCTCTCCACATTTCATGGTAGCAATGATCTTATCGACAGCAGGTAGTAGCAATTCAAAAGACAAGTTTGGAAGTTAAACTACTGGGTTCAAATTCCAAATTCCCACTTACTCATTATTTGTGCTTGGTCAGGTTTCTTAATCTCTTTGAGAGCCTGGATTCCTCCTATGAGTTATGGTTAAAATAGGACTATTTATCTCATGGAATGCTTTTGAGAAATAAATGAAATTTTCTAGGACAGTGCCTCAGTAAGGTGCAAATTCTGTGTAATAACAATAATAAGCCTCAGAGCACTCCTAATATTATGGGTTTTATAATTTAAAGTTCTGCTAGAGCTAAGATGCCACAAATTTCTTTTTAGGGAGGAGTAATAAATATGTAGCACTGCCAAAGACTGAAAACAAATGAAGTTTAATAAAACCAAAATCCCTGTGTTATTGGCATAGATTGTTTCCCCTGTAATGTTTAGCACTTTACTTAAAAGAGCAAAATTTGATTCTTCAGATTATTAAATAATAAGCAACTATGGCTTTTACAGCAGGTTTTGAGGGATGCTGTCATGAATTATTTTTTAAAAGGGAGGTTTCATGCTCAATAATTGGCACTAACCATTAGGAGATTTTAAATCTAGAGATAAAAAAAATACATAATATGACAGATTAAAATTGAAGAGAGTATCATATAAGCTTTCCTAAGTTCGCCTTTGTTTAAAAATAATAGGTTTATAGGATTCAGTATTATATAAACCTTTGAAAACTTCTTAATGAAAGGACCAGACAGACTGAATTAACTGACATTTACTATTTTATAGCATATTGGTTGTAGAAAAATTGTATAAAATTTTCTTTATCCTTTAGAAGTGACTTTCCCCCACAACTCCCTCCACACTCTGACCCTAATATGTGAAAGAGGTAATTTAAGTATCCATCATTATGGTGTATAGTGTGGATTACTGTGATTAACTGTGCATCTCCAAGCGACATATAGCTCTTATGCAAAACCATTGTACACAGACGATATGTTAAGGAGCACAGCTCTGCCATGCATCCAGTCTTTGATACTGAGAAATACAACACTTGAGATGGAATATGCAAATGGAAAATCAACTGAAGGTCAGAGTGAGGAAAGCAAAATGATATTCTTTGTTGGTTCCAGAATGAGAAATCTATTACTACTGCATGGTAAAGTTAAAATAAAAGTTAAAGAAAATCAGTAGAAGAAAATTTAGATATTTCATCTCCTCCTTGCTTCTTTAACTGGAAGATAATTCAGTGATTTTTGCATCTACAGAGAAAAGGGAGTATTATTTACATGGTATATTATCCCCCCGGGATAACAAATTTTATTTCCTATGATTTTCCCCCTTATATCTACTACTCTAATGAGAGAAAATGTACATAGGTGATACCATTAGTCTAAAAGAGATCCACGGTCCTTGTTCTATTTATGCTTTTATTACTAATTGGGTAACTTTGAGAAAATATGTTTCTCTATGTTTCTCTTTATTTTAAATAAATGTAATAATTTTAACTATATGCTCCATCTCTCTGGAGGGATAAAAAAATGTGTTAACTGATTAGTAGATTTATTTGGTTAATTAAATTTTATAGTTATACTTTTTTCTGTATTTTTTTCTTTTTGTGGGTACCTCAGGTACAGAGGATCATCTAATGCTGTTCTTCAGTTTGTAGCACACAGTCCTCATACCTTAGCCTCTTCTTATGTGTTTTTCCTACTCCCTGCTACTCCTTTTATGCACTTTACTAACGACTTTGATATATTAACTTTGGCCATTTTCATAAAAACATTGTATCCTATTGTGAATGCTTAATTCATGTAGCTGTAACTCCAATTTCTTGTTTTCACTAAGTCCTGTGTAGACCATTCAGGTATGACCTAAATCAAATCCCTTATGATTATACAGTGGAAGTGAGAAATAGATTTAAGGGACTAGATTTGATAGATAGAGTGCCTGATGAACTATGGACTGAGGTTTGTGACATTGTACAGGAGATAAGGATCAAGATAATCCCCATGGAAAAGAAAAGCAAAAAAGCAAAATGGCTGTCTGAGGAGGCCTTACAAATAATTGTGAAAAGAAGAGAAGCAACAAGCAAAGGAGAAAAGGAAAGATATGAGCATGAATGCAGAGTTCCAAAGAATAGCAAGAAGAGATAAGAAAGCCTTCCTCAGCAATCAATGCAAAGAAATAGAGGAAAGCAACAGAATGGGAAAGACTAGAGATCTTGTCAAGAAAATTAGAGATACCAAGGGAATATTTCATGCAAAGATGGGCTCGATAAAGGACAGAAATGGTATGGACCTAACAGAAGCAGAAGATATTAAGAAGAGGTGGCAAGAATACACAGAAGAACTGCACAAAAAGGATCTTCATGACCAAGATAACCACGATGGTATGATCACTCACCTAGAGCCAGACATCCTGGAGAGTGAAGTCAAGTGGGCCTTAGAAAGCATCACTACGAACAAAGCTAGTGGAGGTGATGGAATCAGTTGAGCTCTTTCAAATCCTGAAAGATGATGCTGTGAAAGTGCTGCACTCAATATGCCAGCAAATTGGGAAAACTCAACAGTGGCCACAGGACTGGAAAAGGTCAGTTTTCATTCTAATCCCAAAGAAAAGCAATGCCCAAGAATGCTCAAACTACCACACAATTGCACTCATCTCACACGCTATTAAAGTAATGCTCAAAACTCTCCAAGCCAGGCTTAAGCAGTACATGACTGTGAACTTCCAGATGTTCAAGCTGGTTTTAGAAAAGGCAGAGGAACCAGAGATCAAATTGCCAATATCCACTGGATCATCGAAAAAGCAAGAGAGTTCCAGAAAAACATCCATTTCTGCTTTATTGCCTATGCCAAAGCCTTGACTATGTGGATCACAATAAACTGTGGACAGTTCTGAAAGAGATGGGAATACCAGACCACCTGATCTGCCTCTTGAGAAACCTATATGCAGGTTAGGAAGTAACAGAACTGGACATGGAACAACAGAGTGGTTCCAAATAGGAAGAGGAGTTCGTCAAGGCTGTATATTGTCACCCTGCTTATTTAACTTATATGCAGAGTACATCGTGAGAAAAACTGGGCTGGAAGAAGCACAAGCTGGAATCAAGATTGCTGGGAGAAATATCAATAACCTCAGATATGCAGATGACACCACCCTTATGGCAGAAAGTGAAGAGGAACTAAAAAGCCTCTTGATGAAGGTGAAAGTGGAGAGTGAAAAAGTTGGCTTAAAGCTCAACATTCAGAAAACGAAGATCATGGCATCTGGTCCCATCACTTCATGGGAAATAGATGGGGAAACAGTGGAAACAGTGTCAGACTTTATTTTTTGGGCTCCAAAATCACTGCAGATGGTGATTGCAGCCATGAAATTAAAAGATGCTTACTCCTTGGAAGAAAAGTTATGACCAACCTAGATAGCATATTGAAAAGCAGAGACATTACTTTGCCAACAAAGGTCCGTCTAGTCAAGGCTATGGTTTTTCCAGTGGTCATGTATGGATAGGAGAGTTGGATTGTGAAGAAAGCTGAGCACTGAAGCACTGATGCTTTTGAACTGTGGTGTTGGAGAAGACTCTTGAGAGTCCCTTGGACTGCAAGGAGATCCAACCAGTCCATTCTAAAGGAGATTAGTCCCGGGTGTTCTTTGGAAGGACTGATGCTAAAGCTGAAACTCCAATACTTTGGCCACCTCATGCGAAGAGTTGACTCATTGGAAAAGACTCTGATGTTGGGAGGGATTGGGGGCAGGTGGAAAAGGGGATGACAGAGGATGAGATGGCTGGATGGCATCACCGACTCGATGGACTTGTGTCTGAGTGAACTCCGGGAGTTGGTGATGGACAGGGAGGCCTGGCATGCTGCAATTCATGGGGTCACAAAGAGTCGGACACGACTGAGTGACTGAACTGAGCTGAACTGAACTGTTTTTAAAATACTAAGGATTCTATCGGTTTTTCTGAATACTGCAAAGAATTCCATTGCATGTATCCACTATAATTTACTTATTATGCTAGTGCTGCTCCCATCTACCTTAGTGAAAGTGTAAGTCGCTCAGCAATATGCGATTTTTTGTGACCCCTTGGACTATACAAAGGAGAAGGCAATGGCATCCTACTCCAGTACTCTTGCCTGGAAAATCCCATGGACGGAGGAGCCTGGTGGGCTGCAGTCCACGTGGTCGCTAAGAGTTGGACACAACTGAGCAACTTCACTTTGCCTTTTCCCTTTCATGCATTGGAGAAGGAAATGGCAACCCACTCCAGTGTTCTTGCCTGGAGAATCCCAGGGATGGGGGAGCCTGGTGGGCTGTCATCTATGGGGTCGCACAGAGTCGGACACAACTGAAATGACTTAGCAGCAGCAGGACTATACAAACCATGGAATTCTCCAAGCCAGAATACTGGAGTGGGTAGCCTTTCCCTTCTCCAGGAGATCTTCCCAACCCAGGAATCGAACCGAGGTCTCCCGCATTGCAGGCAGATTCTTTACCAGCTGGGCCACTAGGGAAGTCCTCCATCGACCTTAGATTACCTCCAATCCCCTCTTACTGCAAAAAAGGCTAAGATAAAGCTGCCTTCTTTCTATAGAGTTCTGCCCCAGTGTACTATGGCATTACATATTGTGAATTCCTCAGAAGTTGAAAATATCCATCATAAACCAAAAATGTGTTTAATACACTTAACTTACTAAGCATCATAGCTTAGCCTTGCCTAAAAATATGCTAAAAACATTTACGTTAGCCTACAGTTGGGCAAAATCATCTAACGCAAAATCTGTTTTATAATAGAGTATGGAACATCTCATGTAATTTGTGGAAAACCATACTGAAAGTGAAAAGCAGCACGGTTCTATGGGTCCAGGATGGTTGTGAGTGTGTTGGTTGTTTACTCTTGTGATTGTGTGGCTGCCTGGGAGCTGTGCTCACTGTCACTGCCCAGCTTTGAGATCAGGCTAATGCTCGCCTGCGAGAAGATCAAAATTCAAAGTTTAAAGTGTGTTTTCTGTTGAACGGGAATCACTTTCACACCATCGACAGTTGAAAAATCCAAAGTTGGGGATTGTCTATACCTTTTTGTTTTGTGTAGGAATTTTTTAAGGCTTTAAACTATGACTGGAATGCCTGCCTCAAAGAAAGTATTTAATCTAATCTGATTTAATCTTATCGAATATATATACTTGATTTAATTGAATGTTTTCAGTTTTCATCAAAGGAGTCCATAATTGGTCCAGTGTATCCACCAATTTTGAGAATTAATATTTGTTGTTGTGGTTTGGTTCTGAACATTTGTTGTTGTGCTTTTTTGTTGTTGTTGTTGTTAGTCTCCAGATATATGGAGCTCTTTTTTAATTAATAAAGTTTATTTTTTTAGAGAAGTTTTAGATTTACAGCAAAACTGAATGAAAGGTACAGGGACTTTGGTGTAACATCTGGCCCCACAAACTTGCACAGGCTCCCCCACTGTTGACATTGTACATAAGAGTGGCACATTTATTGCAATAATGAGCCTACATTGACAACATCATTGTCACTCAGAGTCCATAGTTTACATTAGGGTTTGCTCTTAGTATACATTTTATGGGTTTTGAAAATACATATCCATCATTTTAGTAAAATAAAATAGTAGTTTCACTGCCTTTAAAAATCCACTGTGCTCTTGCTATTCACTCCTCTCTCCTCCCTACCTGTTATCAATTAGTGATCTTTTTATTGTCCACATAGTTTTGCTTCTCCTAAATGTCATATACTTGGAATCATACAGAATGTATCCCTTTTGGACTGGCTGAGTAATATGCATTTCAGTTTTCACCATGTCTTTTTAGGGCTTTGTAGCTCTTTTTTTTTTGGTTCTGAATAATATTCCATTGTCTGGATGTACCACAGTTTATCTGTTCAACCAGTGAAGGACTTCTTGGTTTCTTCCAAGTTTTGACAATTATGAATAAAGCTTCTATAAATATCCATGTGCAGTTGTTGTTGTTGTTGTTTCCTGGGCTTCCCAGGTGGTGCTAGTGGTAAAGAACCCACCTACCAATGCAGGAGACATAAGAGATATGGGTTCGATCTCTGGGTCAGGAAGATCCCCTGGAAAGAGGGCATGGCAACCCACTCCAGTATGCTTGTCTGAAGAATCCCCATGGACAGAAGACCCTGGCGGGCTACAGTCCATAGGGTTGTGAAGAGTCAAACATGACAGAAGTGACTTAGCACACACTCACACACACATGATAAGGGTATATTTGGTGTTACAAGAAACTTCCAAAACATTTTCTAAATTAGCTGTACCACTTTGCATCCCCACCAGCGATGAATGAAAGTTTCCTATTGTACATCCTTACCAATGTTTGGTATATCATTGTTCCATATTTTGACTGTTCTAATAGATTTGGCCATTCTTATAAGATTTTTGTTATTTTCATTTGTTTCCCCAGTGACTTAATATTGTTGAACTTATTATTATATGACTACTTGCCACTGGAATATTTACTTTGGTAAGATGTCTACCAAAGTCTTTAACCCATTTTTAATTGGATTGTTCATTATATTTATGTTGAGTTTTGAGTTCTTCAGATATTTTGGATAATAGTCTTTACCAGGTCTGTCCATTGAAAATATTTTCTCCCAATCTGTGGCTAGTCTTCTCATTCTCTTGATGTGGAGTTTTTGTCATCTTCCCCCCCCTCCCCCCACCTAATTTCATTTATTATGACCAAGAAAGTAGAAAGAGGAAAGTGTAGTCTTAGTCTTGTTCAACTCTTTGTGAACCCATGGACTTGTAGCCTACCAGGCTCCTCTGTCCATGGGATTTTCCAGGCAAGAATACTGGAGTGGATTGCCATGCCCTCCTCCAGGGGATCTTCCTGATCCATGATTGAACATGGGTCTCTTGCATTGCAGGCAGATTCTTGACTTTCGAGCTACCAGGGAAGCCAAAGACCAGAGAAGAGGATATATGGCCCTTTTAAAATTAATTGCTCCTTTTTTTCTAGTTTTGTCCATGGTCAAATTTGTGAATGTTTCATGAGACCTGCAAAATATTTATTGCCTTGAATAGAGCATGTAATGTTCAACATAATGTACTATTTAATACTATAGGCTTTGGAATTCAGAATAACTGATTTGAAACTCTTATTTTGCCACTTCTTTCTGAGCAATCTTGAGAAAATTAAACAAACTGTGCTTAGTTTTCCCAAATAAAATATTGAGAATAGTAAGACATATTCTATAGATTCGGACTGAATAAATAATTTGTGTGAAGTATGTACACAGTAACTGGTGATGTGTTAAGTACTGTCAGGATTATTATTTATTAGTTTGGAATCACTCTGGAATTTATTGCCTTTATATGTATTCTTTTCTGCCTGAGCTATCAGTTTCAGATAAGAATATATTAATTAATATTAATATTTCATAATTTAGTTGCCTTATTTATATGAATATAGTCTGAAGTTATATTATTAGGTATGCTGAAAATGCTGTATTGATTCATTTTTCTTTTAACAATATGTAATATGTCACTTTGCTTCTTACAACATTTGTTAGATTTTTTTTCTTGTTTTTCGTGGAATACAAAAAAAAAAAAAAAAACCCAAAATATTATTTGATATTAAAATTGACATCTTAGATTTCTTTTGTTCCATGGACTTATTCCCTTAGTTTTAGATTTCAGTCTCCTTCTGATTTGTCTCTCATGTTCATGATATAGTGCTCATTCTTACTTTTTACTTGTTTGAGGATCTCTGATTACATTTGGTTTAGCCATTTACATATATTAAGATTTGTTTCTTTCATTTTATTTTCTTTTTATTTATTTCCAAATATTTCTAAGAAATATTTTATTTCTTAACTTCTTTTGGATTTTTCACACTGCAGCTAATTTGAAGGACTTCTTAATCCATTTATATTCTTTTAAAGATTACCTCTATTAAAACTGATATTTATTTTTAACTTTTTATTTCTTACACTTATTAATGTGTGTAATTTCTGCTGAATAAAATTTCTAGTAATAAGTACTCTCCCTTCCCTCTTTTCCTATTTTGTATCCATACTTCTGCCTCTGCCATTGTGTTGATTTTTGTTTAGAATTTTATATTTGTAAAATCTTTTCTAAGACAAAAGCAACTAACTAAATTTTATTTATTAACTAAATTATACTTTAATATCTAATTTATATATATATCTATATTTTAAATTTTCACCTTATAAAACAAATGCTACTTTTGCTAGATATAAAATTTTTGGCTTAAATTTCCTTCCTTATATAATTATCATTTATCTTGCAGACAATACGGCTGTTAGGGAAACTGCTATTAATTTATAACTTATTCTTTTATAGGCCATCTATTTCTGCTTTCTGGGAAGTTTTCCAATTACTTTTATCTGCTGTTATAGCATGTATAAGATATATACATCTATGTATATATATATATATTGGGAGAAGGCAATGGCACCCAACTCCAGTACCCTTGCCTGGAAAATCCCATGGACGGAGGAGCCTGGTGGGCCACAGTCCATGGGGTCGCTAAGAGTCAGACATAACTGAGCGACGTCACTTCCAATTTTCACTTTTATGCACTGGAGAAGGAAATGGCAACCCACTCCAGTGTTCTTGCCTGGAGAGTCCCAGGGACGGGGGAGCCTGGTGGGCTGCCATCTATGGGGTCGCACAGAGTCGGACACGACTGAAGCGACTTAGCAGCAGCAGCAGCATGTATATATAGACACATATATATGTGTCACTTTATCTGTTCTTTTTATGTTTTGTTGACCTTTAAAACTGGGCCTTTCTACTTTCTTAAATCCTAGAAAATTCTGCACCAGTATTTCCTCATGTATCCCTCCTATTTATTTCTTACTATTCCTTCCTAGGCTACTTTGTACAAATCTTGACATCTTACCATTATTTCCATATTTCTTAACTTTTACTTTCTATTGTCAAACTTTCCTTTCCTTAATTTTTATAATGTTTATTTTTACTTATTGATTTTTAGCTATCCTGGGTCTTCATTGCTATGTGGGCTTTTCTCTAGTTATGTCAAGCAGGGCCTACTCTCTAGCTGTGGTGCTTGGGCTTCTCATTGTGGTGGCTTCTCTTATTATGGAGCACAGACTCTGGGGTACATGGGCTTTAGTAGTTGTGCCATGTGGGCTCAGTAGTTCTAGCTCCTGGACTCCAAAGCACAGGTTCAATAGTTGTGGCTCATAGGCTTAGTTGCCTTTCAGCTTATATGCCCTGTGGGATCTTGCTGGATCAGGGATCAAACCTTTGTCTCCTGCATTGGCAGGCAGTTTCTTTATCACTGAGCCACCATGGAAGCCCTCCATTCTTTCTTAATTTCTCCTGAGGAGAACTGTATTAAATTCAATTTAATAGAGAATTCCACTTTAATTCATTTTTAATTCAATTTCAATTCATTTTAAATTCTCTATTAAATTTAATAGAGAATTTAAAATGTATTAAAATAAGTACAGAAAACTATCTGGTCGTTTTCTTCACTGAATATCAAGTGCTATGAAAAGTGCCTGCTTTGTAGTAGTTTAATTGATATGTATTTGATTATATGTACTTGATTATACATATTTGATTAATATGTATTAATGAGATAACTGAACATATTCTTAACATACAGTTGAATTACAGATAGTCATTGATGGCTATGCTCTTAAAATCATGAGCCATTAGTATCATATGGATCTTTAATTAGGTATTAATACATAATTTGCAAGATTTTGAATTAATATGTAATTGAATTCCAAAACAATAAAAAGTTGCCTTTAAACTATTGTTTACAATAAATCTTTAAAGTATTGTTTTTGTGAAATCTGTGTAAGTTTTACATATTTTGAACAATATAGCTGCTATAGAGAGGCAAACTTGTGGAAATATTAGAAATAAAATAAAAAATTAATTACATATATAGGCATATATCCATGTATATATAAAATGTGAGAAAGATTATTGAAAAAACACTATTAATTTTAATGTATTTGAAGTAATAGTAAAGCACTGGACTCTGGTTATGTGTTCCCACGTGACATTTGGAAAATTACTTATTCTGAATCAATAAAACCTAAATGTAGATGTATCTAAACTTTCACTTGGGAGGCTAGACTATAAAGGCTCCAGGCTACAAAACCAGAACACCAACACAAGCTTCCCTAACTAAGGAACCTTGACAAGCCACCTGTACAAACCCACACAGAGCGAGGAAACACCACAATAAAGAGAACTCCACAAACTGCCAGAATACAGAAAGGA
>NW_011495025.1:2757166-2759519 GCF_000754665.1 Bison bison bison | reverse complement strand
CAACAAATAGTAGAATAACAGAGGCAGAAGATAGGATTAGTGAATTAAAAGATAGAATGGTAGAAATAAGTCAATCAGAGAGGATAAAAGAAAAACGAATTAAAAGAAATGAGGACAATCTCAGAGACCTCCAGGACAATATTAAACGCTACAACATTCGAATCATAGGGGTCCCAGAAGAAGAAGACAAAAAGAAAGACCATGAGAAAATACTTGAAGAGATAATAGTTGAAAACGTCCCTAAAATGGGGAAGGAAATAATCACCCAAGTCCAAGAAACCCAGAGAGTCCCAAACAGGATAAACCCAAGGCGAAACACCCCAAGACACATATTAATCAAATTAACAAAGATCAAACACAAAGAACAAATATTAAAAGCAGCAAGGGAAAAACAACAAATAACACACAAGGGGATTCCCATAAGGATAACAACTGATCTTTCAGTAGAAACTCTTCAAGCCAGGAGGGAATGGCAAGACATACTTAAAGTGATGAAAGAAAATAACCTACAGCCCAGATTACTGTACCCAGCAAGGATCTCATTCAAATATGAAGGAGAAATCAAAAGCTTCTCAGACAAGCAAAAGCTGAGAGAATTCTGCACCACCAAACCAGCTCTCCAACAAATACTAAAGGATATTTTCTAGACAGGAAACACAAAAACGGTGTATAAACTTGAACCCAAAACAATAAAGTAAATGGCAACGGGATCATACTTATCAGTAATTGCCTTAAACGTAAATGGGTTGAATGCCCCAACCAAAAGACAAAGACTGGCTGAATGGATACAAAAACAAGACCCCTACATATGTTGTCTACAAGAGACCCACCTCAAAATAGGGAACACATACAGACTGAAAGTGAAGGGCTGGGAAAAGATTTTCCATGCAAATAGGGACCAAAAGAAAGCAGGAGTAGCAATACTCATATCAGATAAAATAGACTTTAAAACAAAGGCTGTGAAAAGAGACAAAGATGGTCACTACATAATGATCAAAGGATCAATCCAAGAAGAAGATATAACAATTATAAATATATATGCACCCAACATGGGAGCACTGCAATATGTAAGACAAATGCTAACAAGTATGAAAGGAGAAATTAACAATAACACAATAATAGTGGGAGACTTTAATACCCCACGCACACCTATGGATAGATCAATTAAACAGAAAATTAACAAGGAAACACAAACTTTAAATGATACAATAGACCAGTTAGACCTAATTGATATCTATAGGACATTTCATCCCAAAACAATGAATTTCACCTTTTTCTCAAGTGCACATGGAACCTTCTCCAGGATAGACCACATCCTGGGCCATAAATCTAGCCTTGGTAAATTCAAAATAATAGAAATCATCTCAAGCATCTTTTCTGACCACAATGCAGTAAGATTAGATCTCAATTACAGGAGAAAAACTATTAAAAATTCCAACATATGGAGGCTGAACAACATGCTGCTGAATAACCAACAAATCACAGAAGAAATAAAAAAAGGAATAAAAATTTGCATAGAAACGAATGAAAATGAAAACACAACAACCCAAAACCTGTGGGACACTGTAAAAGCAGTCCTAAGGGGAAAGTTCATAGCAATACAGGCATACCTCAAGAAATAAGAAAAAAGTCAAATAAATAACCTAACCCTACACCTAAAGCAACTAGAAAAGGAAGAAATGAAGAACCCCAGGGTTAGTTGAAGGAAAGAAATCTTAAAAATTAGGGCAGAAATAAATGCAAAAGAAACAAAAGAGACCATAGCAAAAATCAACAAAGCCAAAAGCTGGTTCTTTGAAAGGATAAATAAAATTGACAAACCATTAGCCAGACTCATCAGGAAACAAAGGGAGAAAACTCAAATCAATAAAATTAGAAATGAAAATGGAGAGATCACAACAGACAACACAGAAATACAAAGGATCATAAGAGACTACTATCAACAATTATATGCCAATAAAATGGACAACGTGGAAGAAATGGACAAATTCTTAGAAAAGTACAACTTTCCAAAACTCGACCAGGAAGAAATAGAAAATCTTAACAGACCTATCACAAGCACGGAAATTGAAACTGTAATTAAAAATCTTCCAGCAAACAAAAGCCCAGGTCCAGACGGCTTCACAGCTGAATTCTAACAAAAATTTAGAGAAGAGCTAACACCTATCCGGCTCAAACTCTTCCAGAAAATTGCAGAGGAAGGTAAATTTCCAAACTCATTCTATGAGGCCACCATCACCCTAATACCAAAACGTGACAAAGATGCCACAAAAAAAGAAAACTACAGGCCAATATCACTGATGAACATAGATGCAAAAATCCTAAACAAAATTCTAGCAATCAGAATCCAACA
>NW_011495025.1:2756023-2756923 GCF_000754665.1 Bison bison bison | reverse complement strand
AGATATATGACAAACCCACAGCAAACATTATCCTCAATGGTGAAAAATTGAAAGCCTTTCCTCTAAAGTCAGGAACAAGACAAGGGTGCCCACTTTCACCACTTCTATTCAACATAGTTTTGGAAGTTTTGGCCACAGCAGTCAGAGCAGAAAAAGAAATAAAAGGAATCCAAATTGGAGAAGAAGAAGTAAAACTGTCACTGTTTGCAGATGACATGATCCTCTACATAGAAAACCCTAAAGACTCCACCAGAAAATTACTAGAACTAATCAATGAATATAGTAAAGTTGCAGGATATAAAATCAACACACAGAAATCCCTTGCATTCCTATATACTAATAATGAGAAAACAGAAAGAGAAATTAAGGAAACAATTCCATCACCAATGCAATGGAAAGAATAAAATACTTAGGAATATATCTACCTAAAGAAACTAAATACCTATATATAGAAAACTATAAAACACAGGTGAAAGAAATCAAAGAGGACACTAACAGATGGAGAAATATACCATGTTCATGGATCGGAAGAATCAATATAGTGAAAATGAGTATACTACCCAAAGCAATTTATAGATTCAATGCAATCCCTATCAAGCTACCAACGGTATTCTTCACAGAGCTAGAACAAATAATTTCACAGTTCGTATGGAAATACAAAAAACCTCTAATAGCCAAAGCTATCTTGAGAAAGAAGAATGGAACTGGAGAAATCAACCTACCTGACTTCAGGCTCTATTACAAAGCCACAGTTATCAAGACAGTATGGTACTGGCACAAAGACAGAAATATTGATCAATGGAACAAAATAGAAAGCCCAGAGATAAATCCACGCACATATGGACACCTTATCTTTGACAAAGGAGGCAAGAATATACAATGGATTAAAGACAATCTCCT
>NW_011495025.1:2729533-2755815 GCF_000754665.1 Bison bison bison | reverse complement strand
CATGAAAAAATGCTCAACATCACTCATTATCAGAGAAATGCAAATCAAAACCACTATGAGGTACCATTTTACACCAGTCAGAATGGCTGTGATCCAAAAGTCTACAAGTGATAAATGCTGGAGAGGGTGTGGAGAAAAGAGAACCCTCTTACACTGTTGGTGGGAATGCAAACTAGTACAGCCACTATGGAGAACAGTGTGGAAATTCCTTAAAAAACTGGAAATAGAACTGCCTTATGATCCAGCAATCCCACTGCTGGGCATACACACTGAGGAAACCAGAACTGAAAGAGACACATGTACCCCAATGTTCATCGCAGCACTGTTTATAATAGCCAGGACATGGAAGCAACCTAGATGCCCATCAGCGGATGAATGGATAAGAAAGCTGTGGTACATATACACTATGGAGTATTACTCAGCCATTAAAAAGAATACATTTAAATCAGTTCTAATGAGGTGGATGAAACTGGAGCCTATTATACAGAGTGAAGTAAGCCAGAAAGAAAAACAGTAATACAGTATACTAACCATATATATGGAATTTAGAAAGATGGTAACAATAACCCGGTGTACGAGACAGCAAAAGAGACACTGATGTATAGATCAGTCTTATGGACTCTGTGGGAGAGGGAGAGGGTGGGGAGATTTGGGAGAATGGCATTGAAACATGTATAATATCATGTATGAAACGAGTCGCCAGTCTAGGTTCGATGCACGATTCTGGATGCTTGGGGCTGGTGCACTGGGACGACCCAGAGGGAGGGTATGGGGAGGGAGGAGGGAGGAGGGTTCAGGATGGGGAACACATGTATACCTGTGGCGGATTCATTTCGATATTTGGCAAAACTAATACAATATTGTAAAGTTTAAAAATAAAATAGAAAACCATTTTATTAAAACATTAGAATTTAATAAAAACAAAAATAATGAGAAAGATTTTTTTTTAAATAGCCTCTATAATGGTCTTAAATAAAAATGGTTACAAATAGATTAATTCAATTTATGAGCAACTTTAACATAGTACAGCTGAACAAATTTTGAAAAAATATTTCACACAAGTAGATATAAGAATGACCAATAAATACATGCAAAGATTCTGAACATCATTTGTCACCAGGGAAGCCCAAAATAAAACCACAAAGAGATTTCTCTGTAATGGCTATATTCAAACAACACATAATATCAAGTGTTGCTGAAAATGGTGAGAAACTGGAACACATACAATGCTGGTGGTAGGTAAAATAGCTCAACATTTTAGGGAAACATTTTAATAGTTTCTAAGAAATTTAAATATAACCTAGCATGCGACTCATCAGTTTCACCATCTACTCTATGGAAATGAAAATATGTATCTGCCCAAATATTTATACAGGAATGTTCATGACAGCATTACTCTTAATAGTGAAAAATAAATAGTCCATGTAATTCAACTGATGAATAGATAAGTAAAATCTGTTGTATTCATATAGTGCATGCTATTCAGAATAAACTACAGATACATGCTGCAACAGGAATATATCTGAAAGACATTATATTAAGTGGAAAGAGCTAGAGGTAGAAGACTATTATGATTTAATATGATTTAATATGGTTGCATATTAAAATATGCTTAAAAGGAAAATGTATAGAGATGGAAAGCAAGTCAGTAGTTGCACAGGACTAGAAATGTTTCTGGTGATTGACTGCAAACAGATGTATGGATACATTTTAGAGGATGGAAAATTCTAAAACTCAATTGTGATGGTGCAATAAATATTCAAGTTAATAAATCTAATCTAAGTTACATATCTAAATATGTAAGTTAAAATGAACACTTACAAAGAGTGAATTTTATGACATTTATATTTCAGTAAATTTGTAAAAAATATTCACTACTATATGGACAGGGGTGAACTACTGCATGTTTGGATTTTGTCATAAACAATTAGAAATTGAGTGAAATTACATAAAATATTTTTAAGCATTAAATAATAATATCAAAACAATAACAATAAACATTAAGTGCTTTCTCACCACAGTCCTAAGAAGTACCTAATTAATACCCCCCATTTAGATACCAAAACCAAAACTAAAAAAGTTAATCTACTCAGTAATCATACAGCCATTATCCAAAACCAGGTTATTAACCCAGGCAGTTGATCTCCAGAGAGAGTCTCTCTTAACCAAGTTGCTCTATTGCTACTGTCCGTTCTGTGTGTGGAGTTACAGTAAGAGAAAGTGCAGTCCATTGAGAGAAAGGTGAGGTGGAACAGTATAATTTTTTACATAGAAATTTCAGTGTTGTTAAAATAATGATTAATATATTAGAATAATATTACATGTAAAATCAGAGTATGTGACTAATATGTAAAGTGCTAGCTAAAATGCTATGAAAAATACAGGTAATATTTGTGATAATTAAGGCATAATAAAAACAAAATAAGCTGAAAATCTGTAGTGAAAATGTTATTTATCTTTGAAAAAGTGCACCCCTAGAAATTATTCTTCTCTCAGAACCAATTATTCTTCTCTCAGAATCAATTTCATCAGATTGATGAAAATCAGTCACCCAGTGTTAAGGTAGTTCTTACGTCATTTTATATTTGTTGAAGTTACAGATTTTAACAGAAATAAAACTAAGTGACTTTCTTTCTGAGATGAATTGTAAGCCTGCAAGTCAAGATGTTTGGGCTTAACAAAGTTCTTGGTGGTATTTTTTCCGTAACTAAGAAGATCTTTAGCCTAGTCTTTGAAACAAGTACACGGTAACCATTTAGACTACATTTAAACAAATAGGAGAAAGGAAATGAATATCATTCCTGATATTTAATCTCTAATTTAGCATTACCTACTTTTTTGAAATGACTGAAATGACAGAAGGCAGTGAATGATCTATAATCTCTTTCATGTTTCAATGAATTGTGACAACAACAAATTATGTCTTCAGGACTTACTTTGGAAGTTTCATCAGGATTAACATAATAAAAAAATACAGGGAAAGGATTAGAAAGAATCATTTTAGGGAGGCTAAGAAATTCAATATTTATAGGGTTGAAAATGAAAAACAATAAATAGATACTGCCACAGAAACCTACAATATACCCTGTTTAAAGAAAAACACTATACTGTCAGGTTAAGAGTGGTAACAAGAATGGTATATGTTGTTAGAAATATATGCATTGTTGCCTTTTAATATGTTTATTCTTAAGGTGTGCAGTGAAAATTATGTAACTGTATGGGAAAATGCAAAATTTAGATCAGAACTTGAAAAGAGCTGTCATCCAAATTACTCAACAGTCACATTAAAGGTTAAATTAAATCCTGTTTCTTTTTTCCAGCTCCTTAGGACCAAATATTTGATTGTATTGACTGTTTTCAAAAGTTTCCTAAATCTATGTCAGTGACAGGATATAATGAGAGCTTAATGAGAAGTACTATTAAATTGAATGAGTGTATTGGATTTATCTTAGACAGTACTTATACTACTGTCTACTCTGCATATAAGTCCTGCATATTTATTGAGCTGAATTAAACTATACTGAGGTTGCAAATTGTAAATGTGGATTACAACTAAAGGGCTAGATGTCATGGAAAGACTGTAAAACATGTTTTTAGTATAAAAGTATGACAAATTCTATACTGCCAGAGAAATTAATATAAAGCATTCAGGCTGAATGATAATTTGGGGGGAGAAAGGGGTTTATTTCTCAGAGTTAAGAAATAAAAGCATACTATAAGGAACTATAGGGGAGAAGGCAATGGCACCCCACTCCAGTACTCTTGCCTGGAAAATCCCATGGACGGAGGAGCCTGGAAGGCTGCAGTCCATGGGGTCGCTAGAGTCGGACACAACTGAGCGACTTCACTTTCACTTTTCATTTTCATGCATTGTAGAAGGAAATGGTAACCCACTCTAGTGTTCTTGCCTGGAGAATCCCAGGGACGGGGGAGCCTGGTGGGCTGCCGTCTATGGGGTCGCACAGTCAGACAGGACTGAAGTGACTTAGCAGCAGCAGCAGCAGCAGGAACTATAGGTCTAATCCCAGGTAAGAGTTGTTGTATTACCGACTAATAATGTACGACTGTGTCTTAATTATAATGCTGCCTTTTTTTCTCATAAAGCAAAATATTTGTAGATGAACAATTTTATAGAGGTTTTATTATACCATCACTTAACCCCATATAGTTTTATTAAATAATACCAAACAGTTTTGCTTATTCACATCATTGAAATAATCTTTAAGGAAAAATTGCAAAGCCACTATAATTTTTTTAAAATTTTACTCACTGTTTTTTATTCCAAAATCAATTTTTATTATATTTCCTGGCTATTACCTATTAGCAAATAAAATATTATATATATAAATTGAAACATGACTAAATATGAATATATTGTAAAGATTTTTAACAGTCAAAATCATCATGGTGACAAAAAGTCAGGTGACCAGGGTGATAAACCAAATGAATAAGTTATTAATGTGCTCATCTGATTTCCAATATTTATTTTCCTTGCCCCCCTGATTTCTTCTTAATTTTTCTCAATTATTTGATTCTTAAGAAAAAAGAATTAAATGGCTATTATACCTATTGATTTTAATGGAAATGAAATTCAATATCCTTTTTCATAACATTTTAAATCTTTTATTGAGCTCTAACTCACATACCATAAACTTCACCCTTTTAAAAAATATAATTTAATGGTTTTCAGTATATTTGCAGAGTTGAGCAGCCATCATCACTGCCTAATTCAGAACACTTTCAATTCCCCATTTCTTGCCCATAAGCGGACACTTTCCATTTTCTAATCTCCCAAGAGCTATTTTGGCTATTCTCAGTCACTTGCCTTTCAACGTCATTTTTAGTATCAATTTGACAATTTCTGTAAACAAAAACAAAACAACTTGGGTATTTATAGTGATTATATTGAATCTATAGATTGTTCTCTTAATTTTATTTTTAGATTGTTTATTACTAGTATACAGAAATATAATTTACTTTTTGTATATTGATCTTCTATCTTGTATTTAGCAACAACTGGCTAATTAGTTCTAATAATTCTTCCGACAGTCTCTTAGGATTTTTTCTATACAAGATTATGTCATTTGTCAATAGAGATAGTTGATAGTTTTATTAATGTATTTTTTTTTCACAATCTGGATGACTTATTTCTCTTTCTTGCCAAATTTCTGTGCCTGAAAACCAGTACAGTGTTGAACAGAAGTACCAAGAACAGATATCCCTCTTTTGTTTTTGTTTTTTTTTTTTCCTGATCTTAGATGGTAGCACCCATTCTTTAATCATTATGTTGTTTAGCATTGTTTTTCATAATTGCTCTATATTAATAACTTTTTGCAGCCCTATGGACTTTAGCCCACCAGGCTCCTCTGTCCATAGGATTCTCCAGGCAAAAATATTGGAGTGGGTTGCCATGCCCTCTTCCAGGGGATCTTCCTGACCCAGGGACTGAACCTGATCTCTTATGTCTCCTGCACTTGCAGGTGGGATCTTTACCACTAGTGCCACCTGGGTAGCCCCATATCTAGGAAGGTTGTGGACATTTCCTTTGGTTCCTACTGCCTTGAACTCTTCTATTATGAAAAGGTGTTGGAATTAAATACTTTCTCTTCATCAATTGAGATGATTGTGTAGATTTTCTTCTTTGTTCTATCGCTTTATTATGTTAATTGAATTTTCTATATTAGAGCACTTTTGCATTCCTGGATAAATCACACTACTACTACTACTACTACTACTACTACTAAGTCGCTTCAGTTGTGTCTGTCTCTGTGCAACCCCACAGACGGCAGCCCACCAGGCTCTGCCGTCCCTGGGATTCTCCAGGCAAGAACACTGGAGTGGGTTGCCATTTTCCTCTCCAATGCATGAAAGTGAAAAGTGAAAGTGAAGTCGCTCAGTCGTGAAGAGTGAAGTCCAACTCTTCGCCACCCCATGGACTGCAGCCTACCAGGCTCCTCTGTCCATGGGATTTTCCAGGCAAGAGTACTGGAGTGGGTTGCCATTGCCTTCTCCGAAAATCACACTAGGTCATGGTATATAATTGTTTTTGTATGTTGTTAGATTTGATTTGTTATTACTTTGATAGATTTTAACAACTATGGTCATAAAGGCTGTTAATCTGTAGTTATTTTCAAAGTCTTTGTCTAGGTTTGTTATCAGTGTGCTGTGTGCTGTGCTTAGGCACTCAGTTGTGTCTGACTCTTTGAAACCATGGAGTGTGCCTCCCCAGGCTCCTGGAGAATCCCCATGGGACAAACAATATACAGCCTTGACGAACTCCTTTTCCTATTTGGAACCAGTCTGTTGTTCCATGTCCAGTTCTAACTGTTGCTTCCTGACCTGCATACAGATTTCTCAAGAGGCAGATCAGGTGGTCTGGTATTCCCATCTCTTTCAGAATTTTCCACAGTTTATTGTGATCCACACAGTCAAAGGCTTTGGCATAGTCAATAAAGCAGAAATAGAGGTTTTTCTGAAACTCTCTTGCTTTTTCCACGATCCAGCGGATGTTGGCAGTTTGATCTCTGGTTCCTCTGCCTTTTCTAAAACCAGCTTGAACATCAGGAAATTCATGGTTCACATATTGCTGAAGCCTGGCTTGGAGAATTTTGAGCATTACTTTACTAGCATGTGAGATGAGTGCAATTGTGCGGTAGTTTGAGCATTCTTTGGCATTGCCTTTCTTTGGGGATTTTTTTGGGTCTTTTAAGAGGGTTTTAAAAAAACTAACTCAGAGGTTTTTTTTACTTGTTTATTCAGATTTTCAGTTTCTTCCATCAGATTTGGTGGTTTGTGTCTTTCAAGATATTTTTCCATTAACCTAGATGGTGTAAACTTTGGCATCCAGTTGTTTATACTATTTCCCTATAGTTACTTTTATTTCTGTAAGATTTATGGTGATACACTTCCTAACTTTTAATTTGCCAATTTTAGTGTAGTCACTCTTGCTAAAGTTGTGACAATTTTGTTGATCTTCTTGAAGAACACACTTTCAGATTTGTTGATCTTTTTTAAGTTTTGTTTTTCTATTTTCTATTTTATTTCCACTCTTGTCATTTTTATTTCTTTTTTTTTTTTGCTAACCTTGAGTTTAATTGTGTTTTCTTTTTCCAGCTTTTTTTAAGCATTGCTTTGTGATTTTTTTTTTTTTTTTGAAACAGGCATTACAGCTACAGGTTTTCTTATAAGCACTGTTTTTGCTGTATGTATCTCATATGTATTTAATATGCTGTGTTTTCTTTTACATTAGTCTCATGCTGTTTTCTAATTTCCCACTTGATTTCCTCCTTAACTCACTGGTTATTTATGAATGTGTTATTTAATTTCCACATATTTGTAAATATCCTCTTGTTATTGATTTTTAATTTAATATTTTCTGGTTTAAGAACATATTTTGAATGATTTCAATAATTATAAATTTATAGAAGTGTATTTTATGGTAAGAAACCAGGTCTATTAGAGAATACCTTGTGTACTTGAGAAGAATGTTTCTCTGCTGTGGTTGGGTGAAGTGTTTTATAGTTTCCTTTTATGTCTAGTTCACATGTAGTGTTTTTCAAGTCTTTCATTTCTTGAAAGGAGGGAAGGGGTCAGGGCACAACTTTTGAAAGAATGACATAGCCCGAGGACACAGCATAAACTGATTAGAATCAAATGGGTCCAAGATGGCAGACAAGCCAACTTTGACTAGACCTTGATCCTCAATTAGCAAGCTAAATGACATACCCAGAGGCGTCGAGACAGTTCCAGTTAGTTCAGTTGCGTCTGACTTTTTCGCCCCTTGGACTGCAGCACACTAGAATTCCCTGTCCTTCACTGACTCCCGGAGCTTGCTCAAACTCATGTCCATTGAATAGGTGATGCCATCCAACCATCTCATCCTCTGTCATCCCCTTCTCCTCCTGCCTTCAATCTTTCTCAGCATCAAAGTCTTTTCTAATGAGTTATCCCTTCACATCAGGTGGCCAAAATATTGGAGCTTCCAAGACACAGTCAAAAGACCAAAAAGTCAGTGGCGGCCCAGTTCCTGGAAATACCCACCCCTTCCCAAAATAGCTGGAATAATCTTCCCATTTATTAGGATAGTACGCAGCCAACAAAAACTACAAAAACATCTCCAGGTTTCTGCACTCACCCTCTGCAATGGGATGTCCCACAGTCTATCTGTGCAGTGTGTTTCTCTCTGAATAAATCCACTTCTTACCTGTCACTTTGTCTCTCACTGAATTCTTTCTGTGATGAGACATAAAAAACCAGAGTTAATTAGGTCCTGAAACCAGGTACCATGGGTTTGGCTGGGTTTGAGTCCCAGCACATGGGTTGAAGTCCCAATCTGAGGTAATCAAGACATTTCCTTGTTCAATTTCTGCTTAAAGTGAAGTCACTACTACTTTTAAGTTATTTCTTTTTCCCTACAATTCTGCCAGTTTTTTCTTGCTGAAAGTGTGTTGTGGGGTGCATATATTTGTAATTGCTGTTTTCTTGATAGATCTATACTTTGTTGTTTAAAAAACATTCTTCTGGGTCTCATAACATTTTTGTTTTTAAGTCTATTTGATCTGATATTTATATAACAACTACATCTCTTTTTTGGTTGCTTTTTGCATAGTATATTAGTCAGGATTCTCCAGAGAAACAGAACAATCAGATCTAAGAGCCAAGATGTATTACACATTATATATATTTACTTATTACAGGGAATTGGATTACACAGTTATGGAGGCTGGTAGATCCCAAGATCTGCAGAGTAAGTTGGTTGGTAAGCTGGAACCTAGGATAGTTCATGGTTTAGATCCAGTCTGGACCAAGGACTTAAGAACCAGAAGCACTTATAGTACAGTTTCAATTGAAAGGCTGGCAGTTTGCATTGCAGGAAGAGCCAGTATTTCGGTTTGAATTTAAAGGCTGAAAGACAGGACATGGAAGCAGCAAAAGAGACACAGATGTATAGAACACTCTTTTGGACTCTGTGGGAGTAGGGGGGATGATTTGGGAGAATGGTTTTGAAAGATGTATAATATCATATAAGAAATTAATCACCAGTCCAGGTTTGATACAGGATACAGGATGCTTGGGGCTGGTGCACTTGGATGACCCAGAGGGATGGTATGGGGAGGGAGGTGGGAGGGGGGTTCAGGATTGGGAACACGTGTACACCCGTGGTGGATTCATGTTGATGTATGGCAAAACCAATATAATATTGTAAAGTAATTAGCCTCCAATTAAAATTAAAAATAAAAGATAAAGATTAAAAAAAAAGCTGAAATAAAACTGGTATATCAGTTCATAGGTCATCAAGCAGGAAGGATTTTTTTACATGGGGGATAGTTAGTGTTTTTGCTCTATTTAGGCCTTTGACTAATTGGATGAAGCCCATTCACATCAAGGACAATTTGCTTTACTCAGAGTTCTGATTTAAAATATTTTGTTATTCAATAACTTCACAGAAACACCAAGTGCAGCTTTACATGAAATATCAGTAAGACTGACACATATAATAAACCATCACATAAGGTATATGTATATTTTTTCCATCTTTTTGTTTGCAAACTGTTTGTGTTTTTTAATATAAAGTGAGAATCACAGATAGCATATAGTTGGATCCTGGTTTCTTTAAAACTGTTTTGATATTCTCTGCCTCTTGATTGGAGTGTTTAGCCAATTTATATTTAATATAATTAATGATAAGATTTATATCTCCAATTTTGATATATTTATCTGTATGTCTTATGCCTTTTTTATTCTTCTATTAATCCATTTGTAGTTTTTCAGTTGCTCAGTCATGTTCAACTCTTTGTGACCCCATGAACTGTGCCATGCCAAGCATCCCTGTCCTTCACTATCTCCCAGATTTTGCTCAGGCTCAAGTCCATTGAGTCAATGATACTATCAAACTGTCTCATCTTCTGTTGCCCCCTTTTCTCTTCCTGCCCTCAGTCTTTCCCAGCATCAGGGTCTTTTCCAATGAGTTGGCACTTTCCATCAGGTGGTTAAAGTATTGGAGCTTCAACACCAGTCCTTCTAATGAATATTCAAGGTTGATTTCCTTTAGGATTGACTGGTTTGATCTCCTTGCTGTCTAAGAGACTCTCAAGAATCTTCTCCAGCACAGTTCAAAGGTATCAGCTCTTCAGCACTTAGCCTTCTTTATGGTCCAACTCGCATCCATAATGACCACTGGAAAAGCCATAGATAGCTTTGACTAGACAGACCTTTGTTGGCAAAGTGATGTCTCTTCTTTTTAATAGTCTGTCTAGGTTCATCATAGGTTTTCTTCCAAGGAGCAAGCGTCTTTTAATTTCATGACTCCAGTCACCGTCTACAATAATTTTGGAGCTCAAGGAAATAAAGTCTGTCACTCTTTCCATTATTTCCCCATCTATTTACCATGAAGTGATGGATCAGATATCATGATCTTCGTTTTTGAATGTTAGATTTTAAGCCAGATTTTTCACCCTTCTATTTCACCTTCATTGAGAGGCTCTTTAGTTTCTCTTTAATTTCTGCCATGAGGGTGGTGTCATCAGTATATCTGAAATTATTGATAATTCTCCTGGCAATCTTGATTCCAGCTTGAGCTTTATTCAGCCTGGCATTTTGCATGATGCACTCTGCATATAAGTTAAATAAGCAGGGTGATACTATATAGCCTTGACACACTCCTTACCCAATTTTGAACCAGTCATTTTTCCATGACTAGTTCTAACTATTGTTTCTTGACCTGCATACAGATTTCTCAACTGGCAGGTAATGTGGTCTGGTATTCCCTTCTCTGTAAGAATTTTCCATAGTTTGTTGTGATCCACTCAATCAAAGGCTTTAGTGTAGTCAATGAAGCAGAAGCACATGGTTTTCTGGAATTCTTTTGCTTTTTCTATGATCCAACAGACATTGGCAATTTGATCTCTGTTTCCTCTGTCATTTATAAACCCAGCTTTTACATCTGGAAGTTCTTAGATCATGTACTGTTGAAGCCTAGCTTGAAGGGTTTTGAGTATTATCTTGCTAGCATATGAGATAAGTGCAATTGTGCAGTATTTTGAATATTCTCTGGCATTGCCCTTCTTTGGGATTGGAATGAAAACTGACCTTTTCCAGTCCTGTGACCACTGCTTCATTTGTGGCATATAGAGTGCAGCACTTTCACAGCATCATCTTTAAGGATTTGAGATAGCTTAGCTGGAATTCCATCACCTTCACTAGCTTTGTAGTGATGCTTCCTAAGGCCCACTTGACTTCACACTCCAGGATGTCTGGCTCTAGATGAGTGATCACACCATCATGGTTATCCAGGTCTTTAAGACCCTTTTTGTAAAATTCTTCTGTGTATTCTTGCCACCTCTTAATATCTTCAACTTCTGTTAGGCCCATACCATTTCTGTCCTTTTTTGTGCCCTTCTTTTCATGAAATGCTCAGGAATTTCTGGTTTTCTTGGTATCTCTAATTTTCTTGAAGAGGCTTTCCCATTCTGTTGTTTTCCCCTATTTTGTTGCATTGTCCACTTAAGAAGGCTTTCTTATCTCTCCTTTCTAATCTATGGAATTCTGCATTCATATAGGTGCGTCTTCCCTTTTCTTGTCTTTTTTTCTCAGTTATTTACAAGGTCTCCTCAGACAACCATTTTTCTTTTTTGCATTTCTTTTTCTTGGGAATAGTTTGATCACCAACTCCTGTACAGTGTTACATACCTCCGTCTATAGTTCTTTAGGCACTCTATCGGATCTAATCCCTTGAATCTATTTGTCGCTTCCACTGTATAATCATAAAGGATTTGAATTAGGTCATACATGAGTTGCCTAGTGGTTTTCCCTACTTCCTTCAATTTTAGTCTGAATTTTGCAATATGGAGTTCATGATCTGAGCCACAGTCAGCTCCCAGTCTTGTTTTTGCTGACTATAGAGAGCTTCTCTATCTTTGGCTGCAAATAATATAAACAGTCTGATTTCAGTATTGACCATCTGATTACATCCATGTGTAGAGTTGTCTCTTGTGTTGTTGGAAGAGAAGGTATTTGCTGTGACCAGTGCATTCTTTTGGCAAAACTCTGTTAGCCTTTGCCCTGCTTCATTTTGTAGTCCAATGTCAAACTTGGCTTTTACTCCCGGTATTTCTTGACTTCCTACTTTTGCATTCTAGGCCCCTATGATGAAAAGGACAGTTTTTGTTTGTTTGTTTTTGGTGTTAGTTCTTGAAGGTCTTGTAGGTCTTAATAGGATTGTTCAACTTCAGCTTCTTCAGCGTTAGTTGTTGCCTTCTTTGTGATGGATATTTATCTAGTATGTTATTCCCCCCTTCCCGCTTTTTTTTTTTTTTTTTTACTATATTCTTATGGATGCCCTAGTGATTACAATTAACATCTTCACTTAAAATGATCTTGTTAGGGTATCCCCAACTTTATTTTAGGAGTACACAGAACATACATCTGTCTCCTATGCCTAAGTGCTGTTACCTTCATAAACATTACATCTTTATAAATCACAATCCATCAATATTTTATAATCACTTTTTGCATTACTTTTATATTTGATACTGATATTAAAGCAAAAATACATTTTTACTATGTTTGTGATTTCCCTATGTGATTATCTTTCCTGGTAATTTTGTTTCTTCATATGGGTTCAATTATTGACTTGTACCTGTTCATTTCCTCACGTAGGACTCTTTTTAGTATTTCTTGCAATACAGGTCTACTAGCAAAAAACCCCTATAGTTTTCTTTTTCTTAATATCAAGTTTCTTAATTAGTATTTTAACTTCACTGCCCTTTTATCTGTAAGAATGCTATATTACTATTTTATGAAGTTCTGACAACTGTGAAATATCAATTGGAAAATACACCTCTAGGTCAGTTCCAAATGTGAAATATTCCACAGGTTAGAATAATAAAAATCATCTACTTAAAGTCAGTAACCATATTGAATACAAGTAGCACTGGAAATATTTTTATATTTTATAAAATGTCTTTACATTATTTTATGATTATGAACATCCTGCAAATAGGACATGTATCAGTGGTTTGTTGTTGTTCATTGCTAAGTCATTTCCAACTCTTTTGCGACCCCATGGACTATAGCCCGCCTAGATAATTATTAAAAGTATTGAAAGTTATATAACTTTTCCTGTCATCCAATAGGTAATTTATTAATCTGAATTTCAAGCTCAGATGACTCTTAAATTGTGAGATGTATCCACTACATTGAAGGATATAATTTTAGAAATTCTAAGTATGTCTGAGAGGTGTCTTCATTTTGTGACATTGTTAATGACAGTCATTATGAGATCTCTCTTCTTTTTTGGAGTATTTTCAGTTACTATGTTCATCTTGATATTATAAATCTTTTAATTCTAACTAAAAATAATGAGGACATTTCAGTTATTTAAGAGAAAAAAGGACAGCAGATTTACTTACTTTGGAAGGATAAATATACAGTTCTGTTAAATGGATACCAGTTACAAGATGGTATAGCTAACGTCAAGCATTTACTGAACACCTGTCAAATTCTTGGAGGTATTTTTCCCCAACTTTTAGTGAGTAAAAATCTGGTTGTATTCTCAATTTGATATTAATTAATGATAATTTGGTGGCAGTAACTGAGTAATTGTGCCTAATGGAGGAAGATAACAAGAGAGCATGAGGGAAAGGAACCATGCGATAGATGTGCTTAGAGCTTGCAAATGAACAGATCCCAGGAGAAAACAAGTAGTTTTTCTATAGTTACCCAAGAGAAATCACATCCTAGAAAACAATTATGCCACTTGAATTCTATCACTTACTAAAAGATATGAATATTTAATGCAGGGTCTTAAAGTGTGTTGTTGTTATCTTCTTATAAGGGATGAGAAAGAGCTGTTTTCTCATCATACACAAATAATAAAAGGGTCTCCACATTTCTTACCCTGCTTATCAGGGAGTGTGAAAATTTTCTTGAGAGAACACATGAATTGTTTTTATTGGAAAATAACTGTAACTCTGAATATAAAATCTAGCCTTTTAACCTGGTGCTATCTTTATTTCCCTTGAAAGTTTATTTTTTCTTATAATAATAAAATTTTATTTTTTTAATTAAAGTATAGTTGATTTACAATTTGTGTCAATTACTTCTGTACAGAAAAATGATTCAATTATACCTCTCTATATCTATATGGACATTTCTTTTTATATTCTTTTCCATTATGGCTTATCATAGCATATCATAGCATATGTGAATGCTAAGTTGCTTCTGTCGTGTCCAACTCTTTGAGACCCTAGGGACTATAGCCCACCAGGCTCCTCTGTCCATGGGATTCTCTAGGCAAGCATACTGGAGTGGGTTGTCATGTACTCCTCCAAGGGATCTTCCCAAACCAGGAACTGAATCCTCATCTCTCATGTCCCCTGCACTGGTAGGAAGGTTCTTTACCACTAGCACCACCTGAGAAGCCCTTATTATTGGGTATTGAATATAATTATCTGTGTTATATAGTAACACTTTGTCATTTATCCATTCTATTCATAAAAGCTTACATCTGCTAACCCCAGCTTCCCACTGCCTTCCTCCCCCAAACCCCTACCCCTTAGCAACCACCAGTCTGTTCACTATGTCCATGATTCTCTTTCTGTGTCACAGATATGTTCATTTGTGTCACTTTTTAGATTACACACACACATATAAGTGAGAGCAAATGATATATGTCTTTGTCTTACTTACTCTAGTATGATAATCTCTAGATGCAATTAGAGATTGCTGCAAATGGCATTATTTTGTTCCTTTTATGGTTGAATAGTGTTCCATTGTATATGTGTACCACATCTTCTTTATCCATTCATCTGTTGATGTACATTTAGGTTGCTTCCATGTCCTGGCTGTTGTGAATAGTGCTGCTGTAAGCATAGATCTGCATGTATCTTTTTGAATTATGGTTTTGCCTGGATATATATTAGGAGTGGATTTTCTAGATAATATGTTTTTGTTTTAGTTTTCTGGGGAGGAGCCACAGTTTTCTTTATTTTTTTTTTATTTTATTTTTAAACTTTACAATATTGTATTAGTTTTGCCAAATATCGAAATGAATCTGCCACAGGTATACCCACGTTCCCCATCCTGAACCTTCCTCCCTCCTCCCTCCCCTACCCTCCCTCTGGGTCGTCCCAGTGCACCAGCCCCAAGCATCCAGTACCGTGCGTCAAACCTGGACTGGCAACTTGTTTCATACATGATATTATACATGTTTCAATGCTACTCTCCCAAATCTCCCCACCCTCTCCCTCTCCCACAGAGTCCATAAGACTGATCTATACATCTGTGTCTCTTTTGCAGTCTCGTACACAGGGTTATTGTTACCATCTTTCTAAATTCCATATATATGCGTTAGTATACTGTATTGGTGTTTTTCTTTCTGGCTTACTTCACTCTGTATAATAGGTTCCAGTTTCATCCATCTCATTAGAACTGATTCAAATGTATTCTTTTTAATGGCTGAGTAATACTCCATTGTGTATATGTACCACTGCTTTCTTATCCATTCATCTGCTGGTGGGCATCTAGGTTGCTTCAATGTCCTGGCTATTATAAACAGTGCTGCAATGAACATTGGGGTACACGTGTCTCTTTCCCTTCTGGTTTCCTCAGTGTGTATGCCCAGCAGTGGGATTGCTGGATCATAAGGCAGTTCTATTTCCAGTTTTTTAAGGAATCTCCACACTGTTCTCCATAGTGGCTGTACTAGTTTGCATTCCCACCAACAGTGTAAGAGGGTTCCCTTTTCTCCACACCCTCTCCAGCATTTATTGCTTGTAGACTTTTGGATAACAGCCATTCTGACTGGCGTGAAATGGTACCTCATAGTGGTTTGCATTTGATTTTGATTTGCATTTCTCTGATAATGAGTGATGTTGAGCATGTTTTCATGTGTTTGTTAGCCATCTGTATGTCTTCTTTGGAGAAATGTCTATTTAGTTCTTTGGCCCATTGTTTGATTGGGTCATTTATTTTTCTGGAGTTGAGCTGTAGGAGTTGCTAGTATATTTTTGAGATTAGTTGTTTGTCAGTTGCTTCATTTGCTATTATTTTCTCCCATTCTGAAGGCTGCTTTTTACCTTGCTAATAGTTTCCTTTGTTGTGCATAAGCTTTTAAGTTTAATTAGGTCCCATTTGTTTATTTTTGCTTTTATTTCCAATATTCTGGGAGGTGGGTCATAGAGGATCCTGCTGTGATGTATGTCAGAGAGTGTTTTGCCTATGTTCTCCTCTAGGAGTTTTATAGTTTCTGGTCTTACGTTTAGATCTTTAATCCATTTTGAATTTATTTTTGTGTAAGGTGTTAGAAAGTGTTCTAGTTTCATTCTTTTACAAGTGGTTGACCAGTTTTCCCAGCACCACTTGTTAAAGAGATTGTCTTTAATCCATTGTATATTCTTGCCTCCTTTGTCAAAGATAAGATGTCCATAGGTGCGTGGATTTATCTCTGGAGCCACAGTTTTCTACAGTATCTGCACCAGTTTATATTCTCACCAACAGTATAGGAGGATTCCCTTTTCTCCACATCTGCTCCAGCATTTGTTATTTGTAGACTTATTAATGATGCCCATTCTGACTGGTGTGAAATGGAACCTCATTGTAGTTCTCATTTGCATTTCTCTGTTAACTAGTGACCATCTTTTCATTATGTCTGTTGGTATCTTTGGTTCTTCTTTGGCAAAATGTCTGTTTTTCTGCCCCCCTGCCCTTTCTATAGGTTTTAATAGGTCACTTCTTTTTTGAGTTGTATGAGCTGTTTGTGTATTTTGGAAGTTAAGCCCTTATTGGTCTCATAACCTGCAAATACTTTCTCCCATTCCTCAGGCTGATTCTTTCATTTTGTTTTGGTCTCATTTGCTGTGTAACATAGCGCTTTCTTGTTAGTATCTAAGCGGTCTTAACCTATGGACTTTGATACTGAGCCCCCTTCTCTTGACATCACATACTCTCTTGAATGGGAGATATCCTATTCTCTCTCCAACAACAGGAAAAACCAGCCCCCCACAGAAAGTCATTAGGACAACACTGAGAGTAGCCAACCCCCATCCTAATCTTTTCAAAGGAAGTAATGAACATAACATAGTTAAACCCAGTGAAAAAGAGCACAGTACAAGGAAACTGGAATAATTTTGGGAGGACCAGTATTAATGTGTGAACTGATCTTTGATGGATGAAGAAAAATGACATTTTAGAATGTTTTACTTAATGAAGTCTTCTAGGTCGTGATGTAAACAGTATTTAAGAATAATAAGTCAACTGTTGTACATATGCCAAAGAGAACCTGCTCTAAGATCAAGTCAAAAATATAGATTGGTGTTGGAATCTGAAGTGTCCTGAATGCTTGGCTAAAAAATATTTTTTAAATCAACAATAGAAGCCTCTAAAGGTGTCTGAACATCATTAATACGATGAGATCCATATATGGTTAAAACAATCCTGGTACCAGTGCAGAATATACTATTTAAATGAAAAAGACCAGTAGAGGTCACTGTGATAGTCAAATAAGATATTAAAGTATCTTGAGCAATAATATGGACTAGAAAGAGAAATGAGAAAATAATAGGAATATTTTGCAAATAGAACCAAAATGATATGGTTTTGGATTATGAAGAAACATAGATACATGTAACATTAACACCGGTTTCTATATTTAATAAATGGCTCATACTTTCTCCTGAGATACAACATTCAAGAGATGAAATATGTTTTAGGTGACATAATTAATAGAACCAGCTTATTGTACAAGAGCAATTGTTATATTTTCTTACAATGCATTTTTCTATAGTGGTTGTCTCCTTGATGTGTAAATTATCAATCAGTTCTAACTTAGAAAGTGATGAAGTACAAAGTGTCAAGTGCAGTTTTGATATTCCTTTTAAAAATAGATCATCTCTATGGTAATGTTTTTTCCTAAGCTGATGAAGTAAAAAAATCAGTTTCACTTGGTTAAGTAATGTTGAAAAAAAAGACTCTTCTTTTTAACTTGTTGTTGTGTTAGTTGCCCAGTCATGTCCAACTCTTTGCAACCCCATGGACTGTGGCCTGCCAGGCTCCTCTATCCATAGAATTCTCCAGGCAAGAATACTGAAGTGAATAGCATTCCCTTCTCCAGGGAATCTTCCCAACACAGGGATAGAGCTCATGTCTCCCACACTGCAGGCAGATTCTTTGCTGTCTAAGCCACCAGGAAAGCCCTTTTCACTTGCTGCAGATCTGCAATTTTATTGTGTTAGCCTAAGCTGTCCTCAGTAAACATTGTGGTTGAAAACATACATTGACATTGCTAGTTTACCTAATATATCTCCCTTTGAAAATGAGATTTGCTAATTGTTTACCTTTTCAAATAATGCACTTTTTATAGTGTGTTAAAAGCTTAATTGGAGAAGGCAATGGCACCCCACTCCAGTACTCTTGCCTGGAAAATCCCATGGACGGAGGAGCCTGGTGGGCTGCAGACCATGGGGTCGCAAAGAGTCGGACACGACTGAGCCACTTCCCTTTCACTTTTCCCTTTCATGCATTGGAGAAGGAAATGGCAACCCACTCCAGTGTTCTTGCCTGGAGAATCCCAGGGTCAGGGGAGCCTGGTGGGCCGCCGTCTATGGGGTCGCACAGAGTCGGACACTACTGAAGCGACTTAGCAGCAGCAGCAGTAGCAAAAGCTTAATATCTGTGTGTAGGTAACTTTATATGCAGTAGCAGTAGTAATTACTAATCTTCTACTTGAACACTACCCAAATTCAGCACTTTGGATTCACTCATAGCAGTATACATCTGGATGTTATATGTGTGAAATAGTGTATGGAAGACTGGATATATATCCTTACATCCATCTTGGATCCTTCATTCATTGTATTTAAAAAAAAAAAAAAAAAGCCCCTGAATACAGAATGCTGTCCCCTGTCAGTTCTAGTCAGTAACCTTTGATTTGGTAAAACTCATCACCAGGGTAGTCCTTCAAAAACTTGTGAAGGAAAAAAGGCTTATCTTTAGAAACCTCTTGATCTGACTTTTGGTGTGCCAGCCTCTTTAAAATCTCAGTGTTTGTCCCTTGTCCTTCATAAGTGACACCCATCTAATAGATCTTATTCTTAGCACCACTCCCTATAAAATAAACATTTGTTTTTTATTTCCCACTTCCTCAGGACCATATGCTCAGGACCAGGTTAAGTTTGTTCTCTCAGTGACAGATGACATGAAGATATGTATTTTATATCTCTATAGCCATCAAAGTATTTGGCACATATCAGGCACAATATATTTTATGTTGAATGAAAAAGTGAAATAATAAATGTTAGATGTAAAAGGTCAGTTATATCTTCCTCAACATCTCCTTCTGTGTAAGATATTTTTCTTCAGTGATGTCTGCTCTGCTCTGGGTTGGGACAGTGCCTGTAAGAAATAATACAATGTAAATAAGCACATTATTCATAGTTACCCAGAGTGGAGAAAATATCTGGGTATAAAACACACACATGTGCAGGACTTCTGAGACCTATAGAGGAAAAACCACATAAGAACTGGAACCTTTGATTAATAGATCCAAGTAGGAGAGCAGTTCAAAATGAGGAAAAACTTAAATCTAAAATGAAAACATTGCTACTAATTAAAATATGACCAATTTTGTTTCTCAAAGCATCACTAATATCATTATCTTTATCAGTCAAAATACTATCTTGACTGACTCTCTTGCAGTAAGTTCTACTGAACTACACTGACATACATCCAGATTAAAACATACAGAATAAGTGAATGAAGGAAAAATATGTATGGGCCATTTCAAAAGCAGTGAAATTACAGTAGATCTTGAGAATTCAAGAAAGGGTATTTGTTCATGTCATTAAAAAATAAATAAATAAAAACCATTTTGATGTGTTTTCCTACATTCTGTAGTCTTCAGGTACTATTGGTTCCAGTAAGACCCATATAAGAAAAGAAGGAATTCTGAATTAAATGTTGATCCATATAATTAGTTGCGATTTTAACTGTATTTTGATGGTTTGAACTCAATAGAAACATTTCAATTCTTTTGCTTTTATATGTTTAAATTATTCATTACTCATCAAGTTTTATTTTACTATCTTCACATTATTTGTAGTAACACCTTGGGAATCATGTAGAAACTATAAGAAAATATAGTCACTCTTCACTCTTTAACATAGAGAAATCAAATTACTTTTTCTTTTTACTTCTAGCTGAGATTGTCCTTGCTAGTAAGTTACTTAGTATCTCGTTAGATTGAGTAGTTGTCAGTGATCCAAGCTATTCTCTTCTGTCTAGTTGGAAAGTATTTTCTTTGATTTGTTTTGACCAGCTAAGGAAAGTTAATAGACTTTTTGTCTTCAGACATTCTTTCCTTAATCTTATCTCTGATAAATGTTCTGATCATTAGTATTAACAGAACAGGTTGTAGATATTTACTAGAATTCACATGAGAGGGTCAGCCGAGGGAGTTTATTTATTTTCTGAATTCATATTACATTTCTTCCCTGAAGCAATTTCATATCCCAAGAGTATTTGTTCTCATTATAAACTATTTCAGTATCTGCTGAATGCTATAGATTAGTCAGAAATGAAAAGCATTTGAATAAGCAAATGCTTTAAAAAAACCTGTGGAGATATAATTTTTGAATATTATTTTTAGTTCAAATAAATTTATGAATCAAATTATCTTTTTAACATTTTATAATGAAGAAAGAAAATAGTCAATAAAAATGTTACAAAGGGGGCATGTTCCTTTACTAAAAGCATATATTCAATAATGTACAAACAATAATGTAGTCAGCCATGGCTACAAGACAGTTAATAATTTTAAATTTATAATATTTAGGATATATATACACATAATGTATACATTTTGATTCATTTTTAAATGTTACTAGAAAATGAAGTAGCTTTTAGTTTTAGCCTAATAATTTAGGCATAACTTAAGATTTTATTTAATTTATTAAAAGTCAGTCACAATCTTATATTATTAGAAGAAATAAATCAGTAGCAATGAATAAACAAAGCAGTTGTCAGCCTTGCAATCTTGCTCATCTAATGATAGTTTCTAGGTTTATGTCATGTATGCTTAATTTTTCCATACTTTTCACAATTCTGTTGTAATAACAGTTTATTGGGCTTTATGTTAATAAATTCGTAGATTGTCCATTTATTCATATTTTGAAATAGTTCCTGATTTTGATAGTTCCTGATTTTCCACCACTGATGTAAAATCTTACCATTTTGCTAAAATATAATGCTACAAATATCACTAATTAATGTATTAAAAATGCATAACTCAAAGTCAAAGCTATATCTATATTGACTAAATTCTTTTTCTTCAATATACATGAAAATAAGTTAGCTTAGGGATCATTCAATGTTTTCTACCTATCTCTTGAATTTAATTTGAGTTTAGCATTTTTTCATATTAGACAAGTTACAATACTAAGAAAAAAGACCGTGCTAAAAAAAATTAGCAGGGCTTCTCTGATAGCTCAGCTGGTAAAGAATCTGCCTGCAATGCAGGAGACCCTGGTTTGATTCCTGAGTGGGGAAGATCCCCTGGAGAAGGGAACAGCTACCCACTCCAGTATTCTGGCCTGGAGAATTCCATGGACTATAGTACAGTCCATGGGGTCGCAAAGAGTCAGACTCAGCTGAGCAACTTTCACTTTCAAAACAAATTAAGAATGTGTAAAAAGTGTGTTACTAACTTTCTAGACATGCTAATTGTTACTGACCCACTATAATCTTTTTTCTCTTTTCTAAATTAGTGACTGTACAACTGTACACTTAATGCAGGAAAAAAATATATATAGTATTTTGTAAAGAACTTTTTTTTTCAAAGTCTTTTATTTATTCAATATAACACTTAAAAATATTTATTGAAGATGTACTGGGTACTTTTAGAGGTCATGCAAATGTTAAAAAGATGACCACAGTAATTCCCACTTAATGTAAACAAAGAATAATTAGGCTAAGATACTGATAAAATTAATTCCATTATGGTTAGAGGAATAGCAAATTCAAAGAAATTTTGCTGGAATCTAAAAAGTTGAGAATATATTAGTTGTCCACAGGGTTTAAAGTTAATAATCGGAGAATTTATCTATTCAAATGATCTGATAGTAAGCATCATATGAAATATATATAAAATATGTTATAAAAATACAGTAGTTGGAGTTTTTACTAGCTACCCAGAAGTGGCCTCTCTTGTAGTTTCCAATGTAGTAAGTTTTTCATTTATTTTTGGAATTCAAAGGGTTAAGGAAAAGAGACCAAAAAAAAAAAAAAAAGCCTAAATATAATAGCAAAACTTACTAAAGGTTTGAAAGGTAGGTAGTCAATAAAAGGGAAAAGTATTTAAACTTACTTACAGATGTAAATGATTCCTTCGTGTCAAAATCATCTAATAAACAAGTGTTTTCATGGAATTGATAAATATAGCACAGAAAGTTAAAACCACCAGTGGCAGGAAAGGTGATATACAGCACAACGCAATTCACTGCACGTGAACGACACAGAGAAGAGGTAGGAGCTTAGAAGATTTAGCTGTGTTGTTTAATCAAGACTCCAAAGAGGAGTAATATTGCTGATTTCCCCCCTTCCCAACTAAAGGGACTAGAACACTAGAATGTATACTTGGTTTTTAAATTTCTTTAAAATATTAAACATTCTTTTTACCATTATTTTTTCCTTGTAATTGCCATCTTCTTTCCATCACTTCTCTTACCCTAGCTTGCATCTCATGATGTGAAAGATTTTGCTATAGTAAACATTTAAGAAATTATTTCTAAAATTTCTTAAATCAATGACATGTAATGGTCAATCATAGCTTCTTCTCATGATGAGATAACTAATCTTGTTAAACAGAGGAGAAAATCAAAAGTCAAGAAAGCTAAAATTTTCAATTGTTATAAAATTTAATGGAAAGCTCAGAGAATTAGCTGAAGATATCACTGGGCTTCAAGTTGGAAAGGGATTTTGGACTTTTACTTGCAACCATAAACTGTAAAATGAAAGGTTTTCAATTATTGTTTTCTGACTGTCCTTAACAGTAGGATGTTAGGTGTGTTTCTAACTAGAAGCAGAAGGTTTAAAGAAGGTTCCATTTAAAGGAATAATTCAGTGATTCTATAATGACTTGAAATCATTCATAAATATGGTCTGAGTGGTTATTACATAAACAACAAATTTCATGGATTATCTCATCTGCACTATCATTAGGTAATTACTACATATACTTCAGAGGCTTCCCTGGTGACTCAGACAGTAAAGAATCTGCCTGAAATGCAGAAGACCCAGGTTTGATCCCTGGGTGAGGAAGATCCCCTGGAGAAGAGAATGGCAACCCACTCCAGTTTTAAGCCAACTGACATAGTTTTTGGATTGGGAATAAGCAAGTACAATTGAAAAAAGACAAGAAAACTTGCAAAACAAAAATCTGTATAATCAGTGGACATATATTATGGTTAGCATATTTTTCCATTAGTTAATAATTCTAAGAGGAATAATATATCTCCATTGTGAAAGTATCTTACAGATTATCAATGACAAAATATCTAAGATTTGGTGACTATTAAAAAGAAATGTGCATAAAAATTCACTTTTTGAACCACCACATTGAAATTCAGGTCTGATCATTACCTAATTACTTCATTTTCAAGTTAACATTTTCACCATGGATTTTCATTATTCATTCAAAAAATATTATCATCTACCTATTATATGCTGTATATTAGGTACTGGACACAAATACTAAAACCTTTAATATATTATGGTAAATGAAGGGATAATGTTATTATTTATATAATTTAATCAATATATATTTGAAACCTGAATAATTTCACCTCAATTTTCTTTTTTAATAGGAATTACATTAGACCATTTATTACAGAATTGCTTCAATTTTTCACCTAATTTTAGTGACAAAAGTTTAAAATATGAATACTTTAATATGGATGAGTTAAGCAAATTCTTCCCAGTTTGACAGTAACTAGCATCTCAATCTGTGTAGTGTAAAGTAAGTCATATGTTTTAATATGATGGTAGAATCTCAGATACTCTAGGAGGAGTTTTGGATTGTATTTTATCCAAACTTCAGAGCTATTTTGGAGTTTCTTCTATAATGTCTCCCATGGGGATGGGTATGGAGTGGGGCGGTTGATTTAGATAGGTGAAATATGGATGAAAGGAGGGCAAGAAAAGTGAATGAGAATAGGTTTAGAAGACAAATAGCTCTTCCTCTCAATTTAGCTGGAGGCTGGCTGTGATTATTGGTATAAACCAAGTTAAGTCAAATAATCAAATCTAAAAATTGCAGTGACTTTAGAAATAAATTGCTGGGCACTTGAATTGAAAGGTCCTTTTGTTTGATTTAATGCAGTTCAGCTCTGAATGTATAAGAAAGAAGATGAAGGAACCTTCACACACTTTTTGTAAGCCCATGGTTCCTACATTTCACCATTAGTGATTTTTAGGTGACTAAGAAAAGATGAGCTAATAAAAACTATTCATTCATATGATTTTCATTTATACCATGATTGTTTTTAAATTTCCATGTGGCATTAGAATATTAGGAAGGTTTTCAGTAACATATGTAGCGTATTTCTAAGCTTCTTACAAGGAAATATGCATAAACCAAGCTGGAAAAATAATTACACAGATATTATGTGAGTCTCATACACCTGCTATTTCATATAAAGAATAACTTTCTCGAGAACCTCCATTGACTATTACCTTCAGAATTAAAACAAAATTTAGTGAGCTTATGTTTCATTCATGGCAACAATCTACATACAGTCAATTTCAGAACCTACTTAAATTTGAAATACATTTTCATTAGCCATTCCTTCACCTACTTCATACTTTTCCAAATACATGTACTTACAGTCCCATAAATCTGCTACCTGCCTTTCTGATTCCATTATTTTGCTTGTGTTGATTCCTCTAATTAAATTCCTTCTATTCTCTTCTTTCCCTGTCAAATTATAATCGTTTCATAGATCCATCTAAATGTTTCTTCCTTATACTCTTCCTGATAGTCTTTGTTACACAGACCTTCAATTTCAGTTTATGTGGTTGTAAAGTCCTATTGTGACATTTAATAGCTTTATGTCCATGGGCAATCTATGGAAAATTTCTGTGTTTTTTATTGAATTAATTGAATATTACCACTATCGGTAATATCACATGTGGTTGCTATGAGTATTAAATTGACTAGTATAATGAAAATATAAACATAGTACAGGTGTTGCTGTTATTCTTGATGTTGTTACTAGTGAAAGTGAAGTCACTCAGTCATGTCCGATTCTTTGCAACTCCATGGACTGCAGCCTACCAGGCTTCTCAGTCCATGGGATTTTCCAGGCAAGAGTACTAGAGTGGGGTGCCATTTCCTTCTCCAGGGGATCTTCCCGACCCAGGGATCGAACCCAGGTCTCCCACGTTGTTACTAATGATGTTACTAATGTCGTAATTATTAGGCTATTTGGAACATGCTATTTCCTTATAATTGACATATGTCAGTGTCATATCTCTCCAAAGCTAAATAAAATACATGAAATATTTATTTGATATCCTAAAGTACCTTACTCATTGCAGAATAGTTCAACAAAAATTTGCTCAATCAACAACTGAAATTATTAATGAAAGACCAAACAAAGAAGTAAATGAACTGCCTTATATTCCCATCTGTCCATATGGAAATAATACTATTTTCTTAAATCACTTTTTCTTCAGATATGGTCCTATATAATTATTTCATTTTATATTTTTTGTTTCATTACAATAAAATTATTACAGATGATTTTCCTTTACATAACATATAAATGTAAATTAAGTGGTTAAATATTTCTTAAAATATCATCCAAGTAGAGGAGTTTAACAGCATTAAGATAATGTTTAAATCCTCAAAATGCACAAATTTCAAGTTAAATTAAGACTAAAACAATTTATATCTAGAACAATAAAAATGTAGTTATTGTAAATTGAATAGGGATTTATTCATTTATTTATAATAAAGCAAGCTCTGAATATGGATTTAACCAAATTATGATATTAATAAAATAGGATATTTGGTCAAGCTTATACTAATTTAACAAAAATTAACCTTTAGGACTATGTTGAGATTTTTCCATAAGATGTTAATACTGGTAAAACAGACAGGTATAGAACCAGATGTGCTAAAACAACTAAGATTGTGGTGGACGCTGGGACAGAGGAGGTAAAGAGAATGGAATAACATTTCACAGAAGGAGAAATAAAAACAAGAATGCAAAATCTGTCCACTGGGCAGC
>NW_011495025.1:2715426-2729433 GCF_000754665.1 Bison bison bison | reverse complement strand
TATTAGCAGTTGCATGTCTTTGGGATTAGCTGGTTATAATCATTGTCCCCTGCTTTTGGAAACTATTTCTGTTCATTCCTACACAATCCAAGTTTTGATATCAATACATAAAAATTAATGAATATCTCAAAATATGTAAATATAAGAAATAGTGAAAAGATATGATAGTGCTTGGTCCATGGGGACTGAGTTTTCAAGGAGATAGTTGGGCAGGAGACAAGCACCAGGTAGATCAAACAAAATGTTTGTTTGATAATGTAAGATAAGATAACAAAAAACCCAAATGAACTTTTTAGCCAACTTAATATTTCTCACCCTCATCCTTTAATAAAGTTTGAATTTTAAATCATATATATGCATTGACTTGTGAAAACATAAGTTAAAAAGGCTGTGCAGAAACAAAACATAGATTCCAGCAAGTCATGTAGGCTACTTATGATGTAAGCAGGATCACATTAAGCTGAATGCAGGAGATAACCCATCTTTGGCACCTCTTGGTATTTCCCTTTGTCTTTTCTTGTTCCTTCACAAACCAACTCTTTTACTCTTCCTGCTTTTATTCACAATCTCACATATTAACTCAGAGAAGGCAATGGCACCCCACTCCAATACTCTTGCCTGGAAAATCCCATGGACGGAGGAGCCTAGTAGGCTGTAGTCCATTGGGTTGCTAAGGGTCAGACATGACTGAGCAACTTCACTTTCACTTTTCACTTTTATGCGTTGGAGAAGGAAATGGCAACCCACTCCAGTGTTCTTGCCTGGAGAATCCCAGGGACGGCGGAGCCTGGTGGGCGGTGGTCTCTGGGGTCGCACAGAGTCGGACACGACTGAAGTGACTTAGCAGCAGCAGCAGCAGCACATATTAACTCATACTAATGTAAAACGCATCTTCCTAGTACATATGGATTTACAGAATGGTCATATCTCTCGGCATTAAAGGCATGAAAACTTAAAGGCATCAAACAGCCAGAGACAGAGAATATTTTTGGTAGGAAGAATCGACAACTGTAACAACAAACACTTCCACAACAAACACAGAAATTTGTGTCTGCTTAGGCATGAAACAAACTTTAGTATTTGACTAAGCAAACATCTGGCAACTTTTTAAATTGGAGTATAGTCGATTAACAATATTAGTTTCAGGTGTACAGCGTAGTGATTCAGTATTTTTATACTTTATACTCTATGAAAAATTATTATAAGATAATGGCTATAATTTCCTGTGCTATACAATATATCCTTGTTGCTTCTCTATACAAAGTTTGTATCTCTTAATACTATACCCCTAATGAGATGAGACCCATCTCCCTTCCCTGTCCCCACTGGTAACCACAAGCTTGTTTTCTATATCTGTGAGTCTATTTCTATTATACCACACACACACACACACACACACACACACACATATTCATTTTTATTATTTTTTAGATTTTACATATGAGTTATACCATGTTTGTCTTTCCCTGTGACTTATTTCACTAACTATAATATTCCCTAGGTTGACATTGCTACAAATAGCAGAATTTTATTTTTTATGGCTGAGTAATGTTCCTGTGTGTGTGTGTGTGTGTGTGTGTGTGTGTATTCTTCATTCATTCATCTGTTGATAAGCATTTAATTTGCCTCCATACCTTGCCTATTTTCAGTAATGCTGCTATGAACATTGGGGGTGCATGTGCCTTTTTGAATTAGTGTTTTCATTTTTTCTGGATATAGATCCAGGACTGGAATTGCTGTGTGATATGGTAGTTCTGTTTTTAGTTTTTGAAGTATCTTCATACTATTTTCTACAGTGACTGCAATAATTTACATTCCTACCAACATTATACGTGGGTTCTGTTTTCTTCACATTCTCACCATTTGTTATTTATAGACTTTCTGATGACAGCCATTCTGACAGGTGTGACATGATCTCATTGTTATTTATATTTGCATTTCTCTATTAATTAGCAATGTTGAGCATCTTTTCATGTGCGTATGAGCCATCCTTATGGACTTCTTCCACTAGTGGTAATGAACCCACCTGCCAATGCAGGAGACGTGAGACAAGGTTCGATCCCTGGGTCGGGAAGATCCCCTAGAGGAGGACATGGCAACCCACTCCAGTATTCTTGCCTGGAGAATCCCATGGACAGAGGAGCCTGGTGGGCTACAGTCCACAGGGTAGCAAAGAATCAGATAACACCTGAAGTGACTTGGCATGCATGCATGCCTCCTTTAGAAAAATTTGTAACATCTTCTTGTATTGATCCCTTTATCATTATATAATTACCTTCTTTGTCTTTTGTTAAAGCCTTTGTTTTAAAGTCTATTTTGTCTGAATTGTGTTGCTATCCTGCTTTCCTGTCATTTCTATTTGTGTGAAATCTCTTTTTCTCTTCCTTCACTTTCAGTCTTCGTTTGTCTAGCTCTGAAGTGAGTCTCATATAGGCAGCATATAGAAGGGTCTTATTTTTATTATCCATTCAGCCAGCCTATGGCTTTTAAGGGGAACATTTGGTCCATTGAAATTTAAAGTTATTATTGATAGGTATGTACTTATGGACATTTTGTTACTTGTTTTCTGGTTTTAGAAGTTTGTCTGTTTTCATTTTTTTTTCTTTTTGGTTCTTCTCTAAAAGTTTGATGATTTTCTTTAGCAGTATGCTTGTGTTTCTTCCTTTTTAAATTTTTGGTATCTTTTATTTGTTTTTGATTTGTGGTTCATATATATTGACCCATATCTACTTGTTTAAACTGATAGTCATTTAAGTTCTATCACATTCTAAAAGATCTACAATTTTTTCTCCTCTCCTCTCCACTATATTTTATGGTTTTTGATATCATACTTTACATTTTCATATTTAACTCCTTCACTGTTTATTGTAGTTATAGTTGTTTTTACAATTTTGTGTTTGTTAATCTTCATACTGGCTTCAGCGGTTGGTCTTCAATCCTTAATATGTACTTGCCTTTCCAAGTGGGATTTTCCCTTTCCTATATAGTCTTACCTCTTTTCCATTTAGAACAAACTCTTTAGCCCTTTAAACCCTTTTAGGGTAAGTGTAATACTGGTGAACTATTTTAGTTTTTGCTTCTCTGGGAAGTTCTTTCTCACTTTTATTCCAAATGTTAATCTTGTTGGGTAGAATATACTAGGTTCCAGGTTTTTCCCTTTCAGCACTTTGCATATAATATGCCAAGCCCTTCTGGCTTAAAGAGAAAATCAGCTGATAGCCTATGGGTATTTCCCTTGTGACTATTTGGTTTTCTTTTGCTGCCATTAGAATTCTCTAACATTTGCTATTTTAATTATGCTGTGTCTTGGCATGTGTCGGTTAGGGTCCATCTTGTTTGTGACCCTTTGTGTTTCTTGCACCTGGTTATTTGTTTTTTTTCTTCAAATTTGGAAAGTTTTTAGCCATAGTTTTCTCAAATACATTTTCATTCCCTTTCTCTGTCTCTCTTTCCCTTCTGAGACCCCTATAATGTAAATGCTAATGTACAATTGCTATCCCTCAAACCTACTGGATTGTTTTCATAATGTTTTTCATTTGTCTTCTGCTATTCTGAATGGATGATTTCCTTTATTCTATTTTTTAGATCTCTTAGGTGTTCTTTTTTGGAGAAGGCAATGGCACCCCACTCCAGTACTCCTGCCTGGAAAATCCCATGGATGGAGGAGCCTGGTAGGCTGTAGTCCGTGGGGTCGCTAAGAGTCAGACATGACTGAGTGACTTCCTTTTCACTTTTTGCTTTCATGCATTGGAGAAGGAAATGGCAACCACTCCAGTGTTCTTGCCTGGAGAATCCCAGGGACGGGGGAGCCTGGTGGGCTGCCATCTATGGGGTTGCACAGAGTTGGACATGACTGAAGTGACTTAGCAGCAGCAGCAGGTGTTCTTTTTTTATCACTTAGTCTGTTACACGTTCCTTCTACTGTTACTTTTAATATTGAATTATCTATTTTTGATTGGGTCTTTTTTATATTTTCTAGTCTAGTTTCTTATTAAATTGTTCAGAGTATACATCAATTCTTTTCCATAATTTATTTAACATTTTTAGTACCAATGCTTTGAATTCTTTATCTGATAAATTGTTTATTTCTGTTCCATTATTTTTTTAATGGATTTTCTCTTGCTCTTTCAGTTGAAAGTATTTTCTCTGCCTTTGCATTTTGCTTAACTTTCTCTGCCTCTATGAATTTAGGTTAAACAATTACCTATTGCAGTCATGAAGGTGTGATCTTATGCAAGAGCATCCATATACAGATTACATATGCTCAGAACCTTTGGTATGAGAGCTGGATCTGGTATGGAGCAAGTCTCTTCTTTCCTCAGGGTGTGCTGGCAGGTCTCACCTTGTTAGGAAATGGAGCTAGATAGGGAGGGACTAGAGCTGGTGCTGAGTGTGTGGTGTGACTTCCCCTTTGTTCCCTATTAGAGTAGGGGGTCTGATCCCAAGTTGCTGGAGCAGAAGTGCTACAGGTCAAGCCCTAGTTGGCTCTATTCCTTTCAAGTGTGTGTTTTCCTCTCCCCTACACCAGAACCCTTGCCCCTTAGAGGAAGAATGCTGAGGTAAGGAGGGCCCATACAGGGTCTTAGTTCATGTCAACTACAGGGAGAGGTTCCACGTGCTGCTTGTGTATGCACCTGCAGCTCCACTCAAGGGCAGTCTGTGGTGCAAGTCCCCTTTATTCCTCACATCCAGTCACTGCCCCCAGCCTCTGCCTCCCCATACAGGGAATCCCCCTCAGGGCAGGCCCACTGCATGTCCTCTTGGTGTGTATGGCAAGGTGAGCTGCAGTGGAACAGCCATTGTCAGAGCTCTGGGCTACTTCCCAGGTGCTGCTGGAGTAAATGCCAAAACAGGCATGTCAACCCACTCAAGCTCTGTCCCTGGACTGAGTCACCTCTGGGTCCCATGTTCAAGTCTTTTCTCACCCCACCACCACTAGTCATGGCTACGCTAGGTCCAGTGTGCCTCTGTGACAAGAAGTGAGTTGGACTGGGTGTGCATTGAGGCTGGCACAGAAACCTGGCAGTCACTGGAGCAGAACTGTCTCTGCACTTCCTTGGGGGAAAGGCTTTGCGTATGTGGTCCTCACAAGTGGAGTCCATACTTCCCACAGTACTTTTTTAGTTTCAGCAATCCTGCAGTTAAATGCGCTTATCTCCCCCCGTAGGACCCAGGGCTGGGCATCCAATCTGTAGCTTGAACTGCTACTCTACAGAGTAGAGTAATATCTCTGTGTAATTTTCTCTGAGTCCCCTACCAGGGAAACAGGTCCCAACCTGGTCACTTTTCTTCCCTTTCTACCTGACTACATGTGTATCTTTCTTATAGCCTTGGTTGTACCCGAGTCCTTCCACCAGTTTCCAGTTAGTTTTCAGTGAGGATTGTTCCACAGATAGAGGTACGTTTGATGCTTTTTTTTTTTTTTTTGGTAGTGGGAGGTGAGTTCAATGTCCTCTAACTCTGCCATCTTGATCTGAATACTCTGCCAACTTTTGAGTCTGTGAAGTATTTGTCTTAAAATTGTTTTGACATGTGCTAGTATATAGGCATTCATACTCCCCAGAAGTTAAACTCGTGTTTATATTGTTTACCTGCCAAACGTTCAACATTACATAGATCAGTAAATAGATGGTTAGATGATAGGCAGACAAAAGGTTGGATTCCGTATGCTTCCAATTCTAGGCCTACTTTTTAGCTTTGTCCACTCTGCTCTGTGCTGTAGGGTTTTACTTGCATTGACTCATCAATGGGTTCCCTTGCAGTTGATTTTCTTTAAGAGGAGTGGGGGCAGGAGATTGGAAGGGGCTAGGAGAGTGATTTTGGAATATTTATAGACCTGGCTCCCAAACTGCAGAGACTCAGAAGTCTGGCTATCAACCTTGACCAAAAGTCCTAGCTCCTCTTGTGTCATTTAGATCTCAGCCCTGTCAAGAGAATCTTCTTTGTCATCAGGTTCCAGTCATTCCCTTCTCAGCATAGAATCTTATAGGGGCCCATACTGTAACTGAGCCTAAAATTCTGCACTTTTCCTTATAATTCTGTTTTGTGCAAATATTGTAAATATGCCTTTCTGACAATTCTTCTTAATGTATGCTAATTTGAGTGTTCCATCTGCTTTCTCATGGAATCCTATAGAGAGTTCTTAATCAGTGGAATCCACTGGTGCTAGTAGGATTTTGTTTTTAAATCCGCATTATGTCTACATTTGGTGATGGTCCCAATCTTTTAGCACATTTGTCTTCCATTTGATTGCTGCATAAGTTAATAAGTGTAGCTCTGAGAAGAATACAGCCATTTTGTGTTTATTAGCGGTCAGGTAGAACATTAAAAGGCTTGAGCATATTAGGTTACAGAAGCCCTATGAAATAGATACTATAATTATCCTCTTTTAGAGATGAAGAAAGTGAGACTTGCAAAGGTCAAGTGACTTTCCCAAGGTCACACAGCTGGTAAGTGAGATTAAAACTGAGGCAGCAAGGCTCCATGCTTTTAACCATATACAGTATCCTGTAGGTATTGCTGTACTTTACTGAAGAAGTATGACAACAGACAGAGTAAAATTAGTTAGAAAAAAAAGTACTTAGTACAATGAAGTTGCCTACATTGTAGATGTCATTTAATGTTAAAATTTTCATGTGAATGGAATTGCAGTGATAATTAAAAAAAAATAGTACACTGTGAACAATCTTTAAAAGAAATATGGGCACTGTATCACATAGTAATATACACACAAGTTGGTGTAAAAATTTTAAAACCTAAACAATTGTATGCAAAACTTAAAAATGCATCCATATTTTTAGAAGCCTTTAAAGCACTGTACAGTTAGTGCCCACAGAAAAACACCAGAATTTTATACAGAAATAGTGATCTGCTCTCATATAAAATGTGGGGTTTTTTTGCTAAATAATCACTTAAAAAATGAATCCTAAAACTTGAAGGCTTACAGCTATAAGCAGTAACATAAGTGGGAGTACAGAGTATATCTTTTCTGTATAGAGTTCCTATTTTTGCCTTTGTATTTATTATAGCAAATTAAGAAATTCATAGGAATACTTGTTGGGTTGATATACCTTCCCATATAACATAAACAGGATTTCCTATAGCTCTAGTCTTTAATTTTGCTTGTGGCATATAGGTATGAGAGTAAGGATTAATTCATAATATAGGCATGCCTAATCAATCAGAGCAATAAACTCTATTGTTCTTTATTGTGCTTCATAGATATTGCTTTTTTTTTAAAAAACAAATTCAAGATTTGTGACTACCCTGCATCAAATAAGTCTACTGATGCTATTTTTCGAGTAGAATTGGTATAGCTCATGTTTCTTTGCCACATTTTAGTAATTCTTACAATATTTCAAACATCATTATTATTTTATTTGTTATGGTGATCTGTGGTCATGGATATTACTATTGTAGTTGTTTGAGGGTGCCACAAATGGGACTCTTAAAAGATGGCATGCTGCTTCTGCTCGCTTAATTGATAAATATCATGTGTGTTCTGACTGCTCCACCAATCAGCCTTTCCTTCACATCTCCCCCTCGTCTCTGGCCTCTCTATTCTTGAGACACAAGAGTATTGCAATTAGGCCAGTTAGTAAGCCTACAATGGCCTCTAAGTATTTAAGTTAAAGGAAGACTTGCATGTCTCTCATTTTAAATAAAAAACTAGAAATGATTAAATTTCTTGAGGAAGGCAGGTCTAACCGAGTTGATTTAAACAAAAAAGTCAAGTTTGGAAAGGATTGATTCCAATTCTGAAAGTTCTATTGTGGGTAAAATACTTTGAAACAGCATTGCTACTGAGAAATTTTTCATTAAGGGAAGAGTCAATCAGAGGTTGTGTTCTTATTTTAAGAAATTGCCAGAGTCATCCAGCCTTCAGCAACCACCACCCTGATCAGTCAGGAGCCATTAGCAAGCAAGACCCTCCACCAGCAAAAAGATTATGACTTACTAAAGGCTCAGATGATGGTTAGCATTTTTAGTAACTAAGTATTTTTAATTAAGGTATATACATTGTTTTTCAAACACAATGCTATTATTACACACTTAATAGGTTACATTATTTTAAACATAATATTTATGTGGACTGGGAAAATAAAGCATGTATGATTCATTTATTGGGATACTCGCTTTATTCTGGTGGTCTGAAACTGCACCTGCAGTATCTCTAAGGTAGGCCTGTACTATTATGTCCAGCTGAATTTATTATATTCAGATAAGCTGATCAGATTTAAAAATAGCCATTCTTAAAGTGGCTGAATGGTGTTTGTGTGGGCCATGGTAATTGGTATAACTACTGTTTAATCAGGTACAAAGCATAATAGTCTAAAGCAAATGTTTAAATTATTTCCTTTAATGAGGGAAATTCGTTCTTTGTAAATGGCATTTGTATCTATGAGGAATGAATAAGATGTATAGAAGATAAACTTCAGAGATAGTCCAAACTAAATAAATTTGAGTCTTAATTCTAGGCTTAGAGTCATTGAGAGAGAGTATGTGTTTTTCTCAACTTTTCAGATGACTGGGGGAAAAAGAAGGTGCTTCTTAATTAGACTGCCTGCATCAATTTTTCACATTTACAAATATTACTCTTAAATCAGTTTGTTCCCAATCACTTAAGAATTAAATTTTCTTCAAGAAAACAAAAGAGAAACAAACCTGCAACAACACTAGCAAAGCCCTTTACTACTGGGAGATGTTTGGGAGGCCTTTACTGTAGCAGGCTTACTTCTCCATGTCCATGGTCTTGAACTTTTGATAGCATCAGAAAAAACAACAGATGGCTATCAGAAGTTCAAGATCACAGACATAGACAAGTAAGCCAGCTACTTCCACAGCACTTTCCCCCTCCAGCACACAATTCCCTACTCAAACACACATTTTATTTAAATTCATATCCCAGTGCCATCTGAATTGTGAATTCCGCCTTGGTTTCTTCCGCTGTGGAGACGAATTAAGAAGCTAGCGAGTGTACCATTCTAGTTACAAACAACAGCAACTTAACCCAGGAGAGCTGAGAAGCACATATCCTCTTCCAAACTCTCTAGAAAGACAGTCTGTAAATTCTTCGTGTTGTCTATTCTAATGCTTATGCAACCTTGACAGGACCTAACAGTCTTTACTTCAAGATTCTTCATAATGGAGCTCATTCTCTTGTTCTTTCAGCGCAGCTGAATGATGGCTGATCACCATCTTCTGTCTAACTGAAAGGACTAACAGATCTTTCAGTTTATATTCATAGAATTTATTCACTTTTGGCTTTTCCAGAATGAGCAATTCAATTGTTCCAGTTATTTTGATATTTTCAACTCTTTATCTGGTTCATATTTTTGTCTGCATGACATTGAGAGTTCTGAGTCTGGGTGCTGTGCTTTTTCTTATTTACTGAGCTCTTTTATTTGTGTTCCATAATGGTTTGTATTTCCAGATTGCTATCTAAACCAAGTTTTTTTTTTTTTCCCTGAAATATTTCAATACAAATCTTTCATTGTATAGATGTTATTTTTTCCTTAGTGGAAGTGAAGTAGTAGTCAGTCATCTCTGACTCTTTGCGATCCCATGGACTGTAGTCTACCAGGCTTCTCTGTCCATGGGATTTTCCAGGCAAGAGTACTGGAGTGGGTTGCCATTTCCTTCTCCAGGGGATCTTCCTGACGCAGGGATCGAACCCAGGTCTCCTGCATTGCAGGCAGATGCTTTATTCTTTGAGCCACCAAGGGAAGACTGGTACTTATATTTGTGTCCTTTTTAATTACCAAATATTCTAAAATTAACACCTTTTCAATATTCTTGTTATTGTTTTCTCACATATATACTCTTAAAAGACAGTTTTTAAATATTCTGTCACTGGATTAACAATAAAATTTATCTCAAACATCCTATATATAGTGAGGATCCATAGATACTTGCTAAATTTGCTCATCCATGATACTGGTAGTAGCTTTTTAGATTAACATACAAAAAGTTGTGAGGATGAATCAGAGTCATCACAAAATTGTGACAGAATTGAATAATCACATCTATGATCTGGTTCTTTTTTCTCAGATAAATACTTCCTAAATTGTATAAATCAGTCTTAAGCATTGGTCTTTCTGTTATCTCTGTCTTATAAGTCTCTGTATCACCTTCTCCTTGCTACAACATTTCCCCTACTTTATCAAATTAGTCATTCTCTTATTAGAGATTAGGTTAATGCACAGCTTACTAAATCATTTTGGCTGTTAATTAAAATCCTGACTATTAAGGCTATTTATAAATTAATGTTATAAAAACTTTAACTTGGTATGATTAATTACTAATGGCTCATTTTTTCCTTTATTTCTATGATATGGAACATAAGTAATAGTTATGTTTTTACTTTAATAAAAACTCAAAATTTCTAGGTGTTTGGTACTTTTTAAAATAAAAAGTATTTTTAGAGCAGTTTTCTGTTTGCAGCATAATTGTATGGAAAATACAAAGAATTCTTATACATCCTCATTCCCATGCATGTGTAACCTCCGCCACTTATGAACATCTGTACCATAGTCAATGAACATATACTGACATATCATTTTCACCAAATCATTAATTTGTATTAGGTTCACTCTTAGGATTGTCCATTCTGTGGGCTTTGACACACAGATAATAAAATGTGTCCATTATAATATCATACAGAATAGTTTCATTATCCTAAAATTGTCTGTACTCTGCCTATTTATCCCTCCCCCACATTTAACGCCTTCTAACCACTGCTCTTGTTTTTTCTTGAATGTTTTCTTGAATATTTGTCTTTTCTTGAATGCCACCTGGTTTGAATCATATCGTATGTAACCTTTGCAGATTAGCTTCTTTTACTAAGTCATAGGTATATACATTTTCTCCATGTCTTTTCATTGCCTAGAAAGCTCATTTCTTTTCAGCACTGAGTAATATTTCATTGTTTTTTTTGAAATTTTATTTTATTTAACTTTACAATATTGTATTGGTTTTGCCATATATCAAAATGAATCTGCCACAGGTATACATGTGTTCCCCATCCTGAACCCTCTTCCCTCCTCCCTCCCCATACCATCCCTCTGATTCGTCCCAGTGCACCAGCACCAAGCATCCAGTATCATGCATCAAACCTGGACTGGCGACTCGTTTCATATATGATATTATACATATTTCAATGCTATTCTCCCAAATCATCCCACCCTCTCCCTCTCCCACAGAGTCCAAAAGAGTATTCTATATATCAGTGTCTCTTTTGCTGTCTCGTACACAGGGTTATTGTTACCATCTTTCTAAATTCCATATATATGTGTTAGTATACTGTATTGGTGTTTTTCTTTCTGGCTTACTTCACTCTGTATAATAGGCTCCAGTTGCATCCACCTCATTAGAACTGATTCAAATGTATTCTTTTTAATGGCTGAGTAATACTCCATTGTGTATATGTACCACTGCTTTCTTATCCATTCATCTGCTGATGGGCATCTAGGTTGCTTCCATGTCCTGGCTATTATAAACAGTGCTGCGATGAACACTGGGGTACACGTGTCCCCTTCCCTTCTGGTTTCCTCGGTGTGTATGCCCAGCGGTGGGATTGCTGGGTCATAAGGCAGTTCTATTTCCAGGTTTTTAAGGAATCTCCACACTGTTCTCCATAGTGGCTATACTAGTTTGCATTCCCACCAACAGTGTAAGAGGGTTCCCTTTTCTTCACACCCTCTCCAGCATTTATTACTTGTAGACTTTTGGATCACAGCCATTCTGACTGGTGTGAAATGGTACCTCATAGTGGTCTTGATTTGCATTTCTCTGATAATGAGTGATGTGGAGCATCTTTTCATGTGTTTGTTAGCCATCTGTATGTCTTCTTTGGAGAAATGTCTATTTAGTTCTTTGGCGCATTGTTTGATTGGGTCATTTATTTTTCTGGAATTGAGCTGTAGGAGTTGCTTGTATATTTTTGAGATTAGTTGTTTGTCAGTTGCTTCATTTGCTATTATTTTCTCCCATTCTGAAGGCTGTCTTTTCACCTTGCTTATAGTTTCCTTTGTTGTGCAGAAGCTTTTAAGTTTAATTAGGTCCCATTTGTTTATTTTTGCTTTTATTTCCAATATTCTGGGAGGTGGGTCATAGAGGATCCTGCTGTGATGTATGTCGGAGAATGTTTTGCCTATGTTCTCCTCTAGGAGTTTTATAGTTTCTGGTCTTACATTTAGATCTTTAATCCATTTTGAGTTTATTTTTGTGTATGGTGTTAGAAACTGCTTGAGTTTCATTCTTTTACAAGTGGTTGACCAGTTTTCCCAGCATTCATCACAGAGCTAGAACAAATAATCTCACAATTTGTATGGAAATACAAAAAACCTTGAATAGCCAAAGCTATCTTGAGAAAGAAGAATGGAACTGGAGGAATCAACCTACCTGACTTCAGGCTCTATTACAAAGCCCCAGTCATCAAGACAGTATGGTACTGGCACAAAGACAGAAATATAGATCAATGGAACAAAATAGAAAGCCCAGAGATAAATCCACACACATATGGATACCTTATCTTTGACAAAGGAGGCAAGAATATTTCATTGTTTTTATGTACATAGTTTGTTTATTCATTCACTTACTGAAGGATATCTTGGTTGCTTGCAAGTTTTGGCAATTATTAAAAGTGCTGTTATAAACATTCATGTGCAGGACTTTGTATGGACATTTTGTATGCACAGTTTTCAGTTCATTTGGATAAGTACAAAGAGCATAGTTTCTGGATTATATGGTAGGAGTATGTTTAGTTTTTTAAGAAATCACATAAGTAACTTCCAAACTGGCTATACCATTTTGCTTTTCTACCAATAGAATAAGAGTTCCTGTTGTTCCCTGTCTTTGCCAGCATTTGGTGTGTGAATTTGTAGGATTTTTGCTGTTCTAATAGGCATGTAGTGCTGTCCTCATTTTATTTTAATTCTCAATTCCCTAAAGACATAGGATGTCAAATATTTTTTCAAAGGTTTGCTTGCTATATCTTTCTTCATGAGGTATCTGTTAAATCTTTGGCTCACTCTTTAATAGGATATTTGCTTTCTTCTTATTGAGATACATATTTTCAGTAAAGTTTTCTATATTTTCAGTAAGTCTATCAGATGTGTCTTTTGCAAGCATGTTCTCCCAGTCTTTGACTTGCCTTCTCATTCACTTGGCATTTACTTTTGTAGAAAAGAAGCTTTTAACTTTAATGAAGTCCAGTCTATCAATTGTTTCTTTCATAGGTTTTGCTGCTGGTACTGAAACTAAAAAACATCATTGCCATTCCCAAAGTCATCTAGGTATTCTCCTGTGTTATCTTCTAGCAGGTTTTAAGGTTTTGTGTTTTAGACATCCTGGAATGTGAAGTCAAGTGGGCCTTAGAAAGCATCACTACAAACAAAGCTAGTGGAGGTGATGGAATTCCAGTTGAGCTATTCCAAATCCTGAAAGATGATGCTGTGAAAGTGCTGCACTCAATATGCCAGCAAATTTGGAAAACTCAGCAGTGGCCACAGGACTGGAAAAGGTCAGTTTTCATTCCAATCCCAAAGAAAGGCAATGCCAAAGAATGCTCAAACTACCACACAATTGCACTCATCTCACACGCTAGTAAAGTAATGCTCAAAATTCTCCAAGCCAGGCTTCAGCAATATGTGAACTGTGAACTTCCTGATGTTCAAGCTGGTTTTAGAAAAGGCAGAGGAACCAGAGATCAAATTGCCAACATCTGCTGGATTGTGGAAAAAGCAAGAGAGTTCCAGAAAATAATCTATTTCTGCTTTATTGACTATGCCAAAGCCTTTGACTGTGTGGATCACAATAAACTGTGGAAAATTCGGAAAGAGATGGGAATACCAGAACACCTCATCTGCCTCTTGAGAAATTTGTATGCAGGTCAGGAAGCAACAGTTAGAACTGGAAATGAAACAGACTGGTTCCAAATAGGAAAAGGAGCTCGTCAAGGCTGTATATTGCCACCCTGTTTATTTAACTTATATGCAGAGTACATCA
>NW_011495025.1:2696793-2715326 GCF_000754665.1 Bison bison bison | reverse complement strand
AGTACATCATGAGAAACACTGGACTGGAAGAAACACAAGCTGGAATCAAGATTGCCAGGAGAAATATCAATAACCTCAGATATGCAGATGACACCACCCTTATGGCAGAAAGTGAAGAGGAACTAAAAAGCCTCTTGATGAAAGTGAAAGAGGAAAGTGAAAAAGTTGGCTTAAAACTCAACATTCAGAAAACGAAGATCATGGCATCTGATCCCATCACTTCATGGGAAATAGATGGGGAAACAGTGGAAACAGTGTCAGATTTTGTTTTTCTGGGCTCCAAAATCACTGCAGATGGTGACTGCAGCTGTGAAATTAAAAGACGCTTACTCCTTGGAAGGAAAGTTATGACCAAACTAGATAGCATATTCAAAAGCAGAGACATTACTTTGCCAACAAAGCTTCGTCTAGTCAAGGCTATAGTTTTTCCTGTGGTCATGTATGGATGTGAGAGTTGGACTGTGAAGAAGGCTGAACACTGAAGAATTGATGCTTTGAACTGTGGTGTTGGAGAAGACTCTTGAGAGTCCCTTGGACTGCAAGGAGATCCAGCCAGTCCATTCTGAAGGAGATCAGCCCTGGGATTTCTTTGGAAGGAATGATGCTAAAGCTGAATCTCCAGTACTTTGGCCACCTCATGCGAAGGGTTGACTCATTGGAAAAGACTGTGATGCTGGGAGGGATTGGGGGCAGGAGGAGAAGGGGACGACAGAGGATGAGATGGCTGGATGGCATCACTGACTCGATGGACGTGAGTCTCAGTGAACTCCGGGAGTTGGTGATGGACAGGGAGGCCTGGCGTGCTGCGATTCATGGGGTCGCAAAGAGTCGGACACGACTGAGCGACTGATCTGATCTAAGTCTATGATTCATTTTCAGTTAACTAACATGAAGGATGTAAGATCTTCTTGCATGTTGATGTCCACTTGTTCTAGCACCATTTGTTGAAAAGACTATCTTTGCTTCATTGTATTATCTTTGGCCCCTTGTCAAAGATCAGTTCACTACATTTACATGGGTCTACTTCTGGACTATCTATTCTGTCCCATTATGTTTAATTGGATATTCTCTTGCTGATCCCATACTATCTTGATAAATGTAGCTTTGTAGTAAGTCTTGAATTTGGCTAGTGTTGTTCCTCTTTGTTCTTTGAGTTCGATATTAAGTTTGCACTTCTGGGTTTTTTACCTCTCCATATAAACTTTAGTGTCAAATTGTTGATATCCATAAAATAACTCGCTGAGATTTTGATTGCAGTCTATAGGTCAGGTTGGGAAACACTGACATCTTGACAATATTGAGTCTTCCTATTCATGAACATGAAATTTCTCTATTTGTTTAGTTTTTCTTTAATTTCTTAATCAAAGTATTTTTTGTTGTTTTCCCTTAGAGATCTTGGACATTTTTTTTTTTAGATTTGTAAGAATTTCATTTTGGGATGCTAACGTAATTGTATCATACTCTTAATTTCAAATTCCTCTTGTCCGTTACTGATACATAGGAAAGCAATTGACCTTTGTACATTACCGTTGTATCTTGCAATGTTGCTGTAGTCACTTACTAGTTTCAGGTGTTTTTTTTGGTTGTTGCTGTCAATTATTTTGGATTTTCTATGTACATGAAAAAAAAATCTGTGAACAAAGATAGTTTTATTTCTTACTTTTCAGTCTTATTTGTTCCCTCCCCCCAATTTCATGTCATTGCATTAGCTTGAACTTCCAGTATTATATTGAAAAGCAACAATGAAAGGTTGCATACTTATCTAGTTCCCAACCCAACTGTTGGGAACTAGATAAGTTCTAGTTCTTATCTAGTTCCCAACAGTTTCTCAAGTGAGAAAGTTTCAAGTTTCCTCACCATTAAGTATAATGCTAACTGTAGTTTTTAATCAATTCTTAAAATCAAATTGAGGATATTCTCATCTTCCTGGTATGCTAAGAGTTTCTTTTTTTAATCGTGAGTGGGTGTAGTAGTTTATCAAGTGTTTTCTCTGTATCTATTAATATGTTCAAGATTCTGTAGCATAATATAATGGGGTTAATTAATTGATTTTCAAACTAAGCTTACATACCTAGGATAAATCCTATTTGGTCATAGAGTACCATTCTTTTCATATATTGCTGGAATTTGTGTAATTCAGGCCTCATAAAATGAGTTCGGAAGTATGTCTTCTGCTTCTCTCCTCTGAAAAATATTGTAGAGAATTGGTATAATTTCTTTAAATGTTTAGTAGAATTCATTAGTGAATTTATCTGGGTCTGGTATTCTTTCTTTTGGAAGATTGTTAATTATTAAAGCAAGTTCTATAATAGATATATAGGTCTATTGATATTGCACAACTCTCACAAGAAGAGACTGTTTTTACAGGAATTGGTCCATTTCATCTAGCTTGACTTATTTAATTCAATGAATATATTCAAATGTATATAACATATCAGGTGTAATTCTAAGCCCTCGGAATACCAAAAAGAACAAGAAAGATACCGCCCCTGTGTTGAACAAGCTTTATATTCTTATGGGTAGAAATAGATAATCAGTAACTGATTAATAAGGTCTTTATTTGGGGTGATATAAAGAGAATGAGCATGCCTTTGAAATATGTATGTCATCCTGAATTATAACATTTTTAAATTTAAGGGAAATTTATCTTTACAACAAATTACACATTAGTATATTATTGAATAAGTGAAAATTATGTAGGATTTTCAAAATATTTCAAAGAAATTTTGTGATAGACAGTTTCTGATTGTTTCCCAACCCTCTCTACCTGAATGCTTCACTCTTTTCTATCATTGCTTATTTAGATACAAAAATTCGAGAACTATTAGTTTTAGAAATTTCTTTAATCTATGATTTACATTATTGAAATTTTCCAAACTATTAAAAGATGAGATGATGAAGTTTCAAAAGCATTAATGTTATTGTCAAGTTATTGTACAGTCTGTTTCTCCCATTATAAGATAGACAAATTGAACAAAATAATCTATGACATAGGTTATTACATGCCAGGTACTGGCCTAAACCCTATCACTAAAAACTTAAACTAGTTGTATTAGAGTCTCATATACTGGCTAGAGAAAAATACAATGAATAATCTAATTCAGCTATAAAGCACTAACATTACTGGTATATATATTCTTAAGAAATGACCTAATTTCTTATATATAGAAGCAAAGCTAATCTAATAAGAGCTATTTGGGACAAGAACAAACTCCTTAAGCTAGAACAAAACCTTATTGGAGACAATGATTTCTATTTATAATTTGTATTGTCAATTTGCCTTAATTTGATCTTTAATATTTTTATTTGCAGTGTATCTTATTTGGAGCAAAGTAAAATAGCATTTTGTACTTTATAGAGCATGTTTCATTAGAAAGGTCATGAACTTTTCAAACTCATTAATTCTTACAGCATCCCTAGGGGCATGTAACATATATAGGTGAAGAAATTTAAAGCTGAGATTTATAAACAGCTTTTCCCTATCACACTGAAATGAAATGATCAATCTTTAGCTCATGGTAGGTTCAAAAATAGAGGTCCAGAGTATGATTTTGGGAATAGGGGTTGATCCAAATAAATTGCTTCCATTAAACAAGGTTGGCTTTTGTTAAAAAGGTAAATGTATTTCTGAACATAGCAAACATGATTCATTGAGGAAAATGTGGTATTTGCAGTCATTTTAACTTAATATTTTGAAAAGAAATATGAATTAGTGACTGCTAATCCTGATTTTTCCCTAACTTGGGACAGCTCATTGAGAGTTAAATATTTAGCTTTTAATTATTTGTTACTTAAAATTTAATATTATCCAAATTATCTGTGAACTTTCTATTTAAAGAATGTGATCTATTCAAAACTAATGGGTATACCCTTTATTTTATATAACACCCACCTTATTTTAGAAGGAAGTAGGTTATCAGAAAACTTATAGAACACAGTGAAAATACTGGTCCAGCATTCATAAGCAACTTAGTATACTGGGCAATTTTTCATTAAAAACAAAATAAGTGGGTGTTCAAAAATACCTAGGGAGAATATGCCTTAATAATTATTTGATGAAATATTCTATATCAAAAGCAGTTTTGCTGACTTCATGATCTGAGGGGAATTATGGGATGGACCAGCCTTTCTACTTTTAATTTGAAACTACTGTCTAATGTACTAACTCATTTATTTTTAAAAGAGATAAGTGAACAGGTAGTAGGTATAACTAATTCAGATAATTGGTATAAATGCATTATTTTAAAAGGTACTTTTAAGGAAAACTTATGGTTTCTTTGCGTGCAAGAATTATAAAGTGACTACAGTGTTCTTGTCTCATGAATATGTCAAAATGGGAAACTCACAAGCATTTTAAGAGAGCCATTCCTGAATCTTATCACTAACTTATGGTAAATCTTCTTATACATATTTTCAACAGTTTTATAAGTTATATTCTCTATTACTGTCTTTATTAAAATTATAAAATAATATTTTTCTATGACATTTTGCCTAATTTTTCTAGAACGAAGTAGGGAGAAAAAAATTATACCCAGAAATTATTTCTTAAAAAATAGAAGAAATTTCTTCTTGCCTCTACTGAGTATGCCACAGAACATGTATACTGTGAAACACTGAGAATACTGTTCAAAGGTTACATCAGAGCCCCTGAGTGCTGGGGCTGTCTTTCAAGAGTTCTACTTTCCTACTTGCAAGTCCCTGGCTCCTTCTGTTAGAGTATAAGCTTTTGGTCTTTTATACAGTAGCTGCCTGGTTCTAACTAACACTTTGTGTCTCTTCACTTAAAAGTTATAAGGCTTATAAGGTTATAAGGTTCTTACTAAAATGTGTTGTTCTTCAGTCACTCAGTTGTGTCGAACTCTTTGTGACCCCATGGACTGCAGCATGCCAGGCTTCCCTGTCCTTCCCATCGTCTCCCAGAGTTTGCTCAAATTCATGTCCATTGAGTCAGTGATGCCATCCAACCATCTCATCCTCTGTTGCCCCCTTTTCCTCCTAGCCTAAATCTTTCCAAGCAAGGGGTCTTTTCCAATGAGTCCACACTTTGGATCAGATGGCCAAAATATTGGATCTTCAGTATCAGTTCTTCAAGTGAATATTCAGGGTTGATTTCCTTTAGGATTGACTGGTGTGATCTCCTTGCAATACAAGGGATTCTCAGGAGTCTTATCCAGCACCTGATGGTGTGATCACGCATTAAAATGTATTAACAACATTGTATTTACTCCTTTGTATTTATCTATTTCTATTTATTTATGATTTTTATTGATTTACAATGTTCTTAGTTTCAGGTACACAGAAAATTGACTTAGTTTATATATATATATTTATTTATTTATATATATATTAGTATATATATATATATATAAACTAAATCAATTTTCTGTGTACCTGAAACTAAGAACATTAGTTATATATATATAACTATATAATATTATAACTATATAGCCATATATAGTATTATATTATTAATATATATAATATAATATGTAACTATTTCTTTTTCAGATTCTTTTCCCTTATTACAAAATATTGAGTATAGTTCCATGTGCTATACATTATGAGCTTGTTGATAAGTTATTTTACATATAGTAGTGCATGCTTGCTAATTCGCTCAGCCATGTCCAACTCTTTGCGAACCAACGGACTGTAGCCTGCTAGGCTGCTCTGTCCATGGGAATCTCCAGGCAAGAACACTGGGATGGGTTGCCATGCCCTTCTCCAGATATGTGTTTATTAATCCCAAACTCCTAATGTATTTCTATCCACATCCACTTTGGTAACCATAGGTTTGTTTTCTAGGTCTGTGGGCCTGTTTTGTGTATAAATTCATTTGTATCATGTTTTGGATTCCATATATAAACAATATCATACAATATTTGTCTTTATTTGGCTTAATTTAGTATGATAATCATCTCTAGGCCCATCCATGTTGTTGCAAATGGCATTATTTTATTTTCATAAAAGAGTAGTATTCCTCTGTGTGTGTGTGTGTGTGTGTGTGTGTGTGTGTGTAGGTACTGGCTGAAAATTTTGTTCAGGTTTTTCCATAAGATGTTACAGAAAAATCCAAATGAACGTTTCAACTAACCCAATATGTGTATACATACCACATCTTCCATTTATCTGTTGAAGCATCTTTAGGTTGCTTCCATGTCTTGGCTATTACAGATAATGTTACATTGAATATTGGGCTGTATGTACCTTTTGAATTAGAGTTTTCTCTGGGCATATGCCCAGGAGTGGGATTGCTGGATCATATGGTAGCTCAATTTTTAGTTTTATAAGGAACCTCCAGACTCCTCTCCTTAGTGGCTATACCAATTTACATTCCCACCAACAGTGTAAGAGGGTCCCTTTTTTCCACACCCTCTCTAGCATTTATTGAACATTTGTTAGACTTTTTGTTGGCCATTCTGACTGGCCATAAGGTGATCTCTCATTGTAGTTTTGATTTGCATTTCTCTAATGATTAGCAATGTTGAGCATTATCTCATGTGTCTTTGGCCATCTGTATGTCTTCTTTGGAGAAATGTCTATTTAGGTCTTCCACCCATTATTTGATATTGAGCTGTATGACCAATTTTTATATTTAGTAGGTTAGTCCCTTGTTGGCCACATTATTTGCAAATATTTTCTCCTATTCTGTAGGTTGCCTTCTCATTTTGTTTATGGTTTTCTTTGCTATACAAAAACTTTTAAGTTTAGTTAAGAAAGCATCTGTTTGTTTTTATTTCCACTACTCAGGGGACAGTTCTAAAAAAAGATACTGCTACAATGTATGTCAATGAGTGCTCTGCTTATGTTTTACACCAAGTTTAGTATCTAGTCTTAGATTCAGTATCTAGTCTAAAATGGTCTTTATACTCAAAATGGGTTATTTTCATGTTAGAGAAGGTTCTAGCTTCAAAACACGAAGCTGTCCAGTTTTCCCAGCACCACTTATCGAAGAGACTGTGTTTTCTCCATTGAATATTCTTGCCTCCTATGTTATAGATTAGGTGACCATAGGTCTGTGGGTTTACCTTTGGAGTTTCTATCCTATTCTGTTTATCTGTATTTCTGTTTCAATTTCAGTACTTGCGCTCAGTCTGTTCATATTTTCTGTTTGTTCCTGGTTTAATCTTGGGAAATTGAACCTTTCTAAAAATTTGTCCATTTTTTTCTAGGCTGCACAATTTATTGGCATAGAGTTTCTTAGTAGTTGTCTTATGGTCCTTCATATTGCTGTGGTGTTGGTTGTAAATTCTTTTTTCATTTCTAATTTTATTTATTTGGGTTCTCTCCCTTTTTTTCATAATAAGTCTGGCTATAGGTTTATCAATTGTTTATCTTTTCAAAGAACCAGCTTTTAGTTCATTTATTTCTTTTCTGTTTTTTTTAGTCTCCATTTATTTTTATGACTGATTTTTATGATTTCTTTCCTTCTGCTAACTTGGGGTTTTAATTGTGCTTCTTTGTCTAATTGCTTTAGGTGTAAAGTTAGATTGTTTATTTGAGATTTCTCTTGTTCCCTGAGGTAAGCTAGTATCACTCCAAACTTCCCTTTTAGAACTGTTTTTGCTGTGTCCCGTAGGTTTGATTGGGTGGTCAAACAGTTTGTTCAGGTTTTTCCTGTAACTCTTGCAGAAAAGCCAAACAAACTTTTCGCCGACCTGCACAGTCTAAGCACCTAAGGGGAGAATGAAGACAGTAGCTGGGGCTCATAGATGCGATAGAGCCTCCCCTAGCTCAAAACAGACAAGCAAATGAAAAAACCCACCTCCCAGCTAGTCCCTGGTGGAGGAAAGAGGCAAACCTTGCATCCAGCTTGCAGCCTATCTGTGGTTGCCCCCAAAAGTGGCACCTTACCAGTTTTGGAGCTCTGATGAGTTGGGAACAGTCCAATCCCATGAGGGGAAAGCATTCTGATAGATGCCAATGGTCCTCCCTCCTGGCACAGCACTGAGTGAGGAGACAGAAGCCAGAGTTTCCTGATTCCTCCTGGGGAAGGAAGGAGGTGGTAGAGGTCCCCAGAATCTTCAGCAGGGCTGACTGATAGAGATCTTCTCCTGTGTGTGGCCTGTTTGTAAGGACTGGGAAACATGTCTGTCTTGTCTAATGGGTAGACTTCAGCAGCAAGAGTAAAGAAAAATAATCAGACAAAAATGTTTCAAACAAAGAAAATCAACAACTCTCCAGAAACTGACCCTGTTGAGATGGAGTTATGTGACTTACATGATAGAAAATTCAAAATAACTGTCAAAGCTGTTCATCAGATATAAGAGACCATTGCATGAACAAAGTGATAATAAAGTGGAAAATGGGGGAAAAAATAGTCTCTTTTACAAATGGTGTTGGCAAATTTAGGTACCTACCTGCAAAATATATAATTGTTCCATTATCATACACCATACACAGAAAATGGATTAATGACAAACTTAAGACCTGAAGCTGAAAAATTCCTGGAAGAAAACATAGTAAAAAAGATTCATCATATTGCTCATGAATAATTTTAGATGTGACACAGAAAGCACACTTCTAGAAATTTTTCTAGCTTCTAGAAAAATATTTTTAAAATATATGTTAAACACTTATGGCCTCAGAACATTCAGACACCCTAGAGTTAACAGCATATAAGTATTTCTTAAGTATGATAAAAGTTACTTATAAAATATATAATTTTACTATATACATGGGCTTCCCTGGTGGCTCAGAGGCTAAAGCATCTGCCTGCAATGTGGGAGACCTGGGTTCGATTCCTGGGTCAGGAAGATCCCCTGGAGGAGGAAATGGCACCCCACTCCAGTACTCTTGCCTGAAAAATCCCATGGACAGAGGAGCCTGGTGGGCTACAGTCCATGGGGTAGCAAAGAGTCGGACATGACTGAATGACTTCACTTTACTTTATAGCTATTATACAGTGATTGATCAAGTTAACCTGTATTTGGTTACATATGTGTTATGTTATCTCATATTAAATAAACTTACAGAATTTGGACATGTGCTCTTGTCAACTTTTCTGTGCCTCTTATTGTTTATTGGAGCCACTTAAAGCACATGACATGATTAGTATTACCTAAGGAGATAAAGTAAGGGTTTATGGTGCCAATCTTAATTTCCTATTCATAATATAAAAATAATTTAAGATTCTAATATTTTCTGCTTTTCCTATACTGGTTCACATTGAGCACCCTCTAGCATTCCCCAAAGAAACTTAAAGCCTACATAGGTTTTATGCTGTTCTTTGTGATTCATTTGGCTATGAAATGAGGTTTTGCATTCTGCAAGGGTATGCTCTCATGATGTAGGTAATGGTTTTCCCTCAGGAACGTTTTTAACCTTCTTAGCACTGGGCTTCAGAGAAGGCAATTGCACCCCACTCCAGTACTCCTGCCTGGAAAATCCCATGGATGGAGGAGCCTGGAAGGCTACAGTCCATGGGGTCGCTAGGAGTCGGACACGACTGAGCAACTTCACTTTCACTTTTCACTTTCATGCACTGGAGAAGGAAATAGTTCTTCAGTGTTCTTGCCTGGAGAATCCCAGGGACGGGGAAGCCTGGTAGGCTGCCGTCTATGGGGTCACACAGAGTCGAATACGACTGAAGTGACTTAGCAGCAGCAGGGGGCTAGATATTACAATTCTGGATTTCTTTTTATTTTTGAATTTATATTTTCCAAAGAATATGTGAAAATCAAATTCCACTTATTGCCAAGGGAGATCTTATGGAAATTTTTCCAAATATACTTATTATTAAAATAATGCTGTTGTACATGATTTTACCAATTCTAAAAACAGTAATATTATCATATAATCATTCTCATTCATGTTATTTTATGAAACATTATTATAGGAGCAGCATCCTATACTTTTGGACTTCCCTGGTAGCTCAGTGGTAAAGAATCCATCTGTCAAGCAGGAGACATGGGTTAAATCCCTGGTTTGAGAAGATACCCTGGGAAGAGAAATGGCAACTCACTCCAGTACTCTTGCCCAGAAAAGCCCATGAACAAAGAAGCCTGGTGGGCTGCAAAGGGGTTCTTACTGCCTAAACAACATCCTATACTTTCAATGTAATTTATATACTTCTGTAAATATTATCATATTTTAATATTTTAAAGAGTTATTGGCCTAAATGTTATTAGCAAAAGTAAAGAAGGAAAGACAGAAAACATAAACCACTGGAAGAAATATAACAAATTTGAATAATATTATCCTCAGCAGCAAAAGGTTTTGCTTTTAATACCTCTAGAAAATAAATCAACAGATAGATAAGTCAATTGCTAGAGGGATGAATAAGTAAATAAATGTTGTTCAAAATGTTAGATGCATATACTCTAGTCACTCAAATAAACAAAAAAATGTTTCATTTTTTTAAAAGGCCTATTTCATCACTGGTAACAAGTGAAATGAGCTACATAATTTAGAAGTTCAGTTGGTTTTGCTCTCATATAATTTCTATTTTTTCTTCAATCTAAATTCTTTCAAATATACAAAGAACTAAATAATATTCTATTAGGTAAAGAGAAACATTTTGAGCAGTATCACCAAATACAATTTTTCTACTGAAGCTTAATTATCTGGCATTGTTAATGGGTTTAAAACATAGGCAATTAAAAATTAAGTTGAAAACATAGATTATTGTATTGATATAGAAATATACCTTATCATTATTGTCCTCTGAAAACAAAATACTCCCAAATGAAAGAACATTTATATTTGGATAACTATTTCAAAAGCTTCATGAGCTCAGGTAGCAGTTCATTTTTGTTCTTTGTATATATTTAATGCCCAACACAGTACTTGGCAAAGAGGGCCATTGGTGTATATTTATTAAATGAACAAATGCTTAGACCCCGAAAGTAACTGAAATAAATTATTCAGCTATTAAATATTCACTGTTAGCATACCTTTCCTGTGAATGGACCACATTTGTAAGCTTCTCCAGCCCTTTTATTCATTAGTACATTGCACTCAAGTTATTACTACACATGACACCTATGGAGGCAGTGATGTATTGATCACTAGAAATAAAGAAAAATATCAAAGCTCTTCTATTCATTGGACATTTAAGGATAATGCTGAAACTTATGAATTTCAAGGTCCTATACAAGTAGTTGATATCTGAAAACAAACTATTTATTTCAAATAGAAATACAAACCACACACATATATAACTTACACTTAATGTATTTTGGGACCCTCAAAACTCCAAGTCATCTTAGTAATAACTTACTAATTCTTTCCTCTCACTCTGACTTAGTAGATCCACCCTCTATACAGGAGCCAAAACCATTTATTCTAAGTGTTATGTCTTATAACACTTCTTCAGATTATCCTGTACTTTAGTGTAATTACATTGGAAGATACTTTTTCCTGTGAGTCTGAGTGACTACTTTTCTGACCTTGTTCTCTACAACATTCACCCATTCCCTCCTCTGCCAACCAACTGGTTTTCACATTTGGCTCTGAGGGTTTTAATAGTACTGTTTGCTTTTACTGGGATTCTATCTCCTTAGATGATTATAGGGTTGCTTCCACTCATAATTTGGGTTTCAAGTTAAAATTTACTTCCTTTGAGGGGATTTCTCTGACTACTCAACTAAATTAGCATTTGTCCCTTCATTTAGTCATTCTAAAGTTCATTTCATGTATTTGTTTTTTTTCATAGGCTTTAGCAATTTAGGAATGGATTATTTGTAGATTATTCTCACTCTCATTGTAAGCTCCAAGAAGGGCAAAGTTTGGTCTGGTTCACAGTTGCTAAAATAGTATCTGGAATTTAGTAGGAGTTAAAAAAAATATTTTTTTGTCTAAAAAACTGAACATACAGTAAATAGGTTTTAAACTCAGGCCACAGGATGAGAGTACTTCTGATGTTTAATTTTTTGATTTCCCTATATATATATAGCTGTAAAATAACTCAAAAGGAATATTATGAAAAACATATTCCTTACAGAGCTCTTTTCCATAGGATGTAGCATGGATGTAATATAACTATATATTTATTAAAATTATTTTAGGGCTATATTTATTTATATCTGATTATCCTGAATGAAAAGCTCATCCTGAAATAGTAGAGAAGAGTGAGGTTTATTCCACCCCCTCTGCCTCACTTTGAATATCCAGAGAAGATAAGAAAACATCTTTTGGTGACTTACTTCTCTCCACCCCTCACCTTAATAATTTGTGTGTGTGCTCAGTCTCGTCTGATTCTTTGCAGCCCCATGGACTGTAGCCTGCCCATCTCTTCTTCCATGGAATTTTGCAGTCAAGAATACTACAGTGTGTTGCCATTTCCTATTACAGGAGATCTTCCTGACTCATGGATCAAACCCACATCTCCTGCATTGGCAAGCAGAGTCTTTACTATTGTGCCACCTAGGAAGCTATGTCTGATTATATAGTTCTACATATCATTTTATCTGACCTCATTATGGAGGTTTCCCTGTTTATATAATATTCAGTTAAACTAGATCATATGTATATAAGGGAATGGGTGACTTTCATAAGGGTTGTACTGCATGGATGATGTTTGAAAAGAGTTACTATGACTTCAATTGTATTTTATCAAAGTTGTTTTCCTCTGTCACTAAAGTTCAAAGTATTGGGTTTAACTCTTGCTTTTGGAAGTTGTTAAGATATTGAGAGGCTAATATACTGTTATTTTCCTAAGGCATTTTCTCTGAAGTATAGTGTTTTTCAAAATTGGGAGATCTTTTCCATCTTTAAAATTGGATTATTGTAATGCTGCCCTTAAAAATTCTTAAAGTAGAACTTACGTTAACTTTTTCTCCTGTAGAGTGTATTAAGTATCATTGTTTTCAGAGTATTCTACTTCAAGCTGTTCGTGCCCTATATAGCATAAGGGTTTATCTTCTTTCCAGCTTCACCTCTTGCAAAGAGACCAGCTGTTGTCCTGTAAAAGATGCCAAATTTAAATCCCAGTACCTGGAGGCAGGACAGGCCCCACTGAAGGCCCTCATTTCTAGAAATCTGTCCATAAAATGGGCAAGAAAAGACCTAGATAAGTTAAAGGTGCATGAGGCTTACCTTAAATATATCCTTCTTGGATATGATATTAACTATTTGCCCAGAAGCTCAAATACAATAACTGGAACTCTGTTCATTGTGCTGCCTTTCATATAAATAGAGTCATGTGGAAAGATTTGATTAGAGATCTCAGAGACATCAGGGTTCAGATCTATCCTGTCATGCTAAGTGTGGGGATAGGACAGCCACAGCTTTGGTGTGTTCTTCTGCTTCTCTCCGCTGCACACAAATTTACAACTCCCTGCAATGACAAGTGTTTACCTGTTAATGTGTGTGTGTATGGAGAGGGGAGGGGGGAGGGAACTCACTGATGCAAGCATGTGTTTCCTTTTTATTTGTGGTACTCTCTCTGCTGTTCAATTAATTTCAAGCACGTTAGCAGAATATTGATTTCTTGATAATAGAAATAAGGCCACAGTTTCTCCTATGTGTAAAACCAATACTGGTAGTAAATCCTGCTAAGAAACACTCTTCTATGCACTTTAAATAGGTCATTTCAGATCTATAACACTTTGCAAGATAAGGATTAGTGCAAATTTATAGCTAAGAATGTAGAATCTTGGACATTTTAAGTGACTTGTCCAAAGCTATTTAATAAAAACTACTTTACAGCCAAAGTTTTAATCTGGGACTGACTAATGCCAAGCACATGCTAAACTGCTTATCAATAAATGATAATACATTTGACTCGAGCTAGTATATATAAATTACATAGTTTCTTGTACTCTAATACAAGTCCCAAATCCATCAATATTTCTTAGAATAACAGTTTCAATAAACCACACAATCCTATTTAAAGTAATAAGTCATTTGAGTTTTTTGATCATGGGTCTGATTAATTACCCATGTAATACATATGATACACTATATAAAAGCACATTTTATTGTATTGGTTTTGCCATACAATATTGTAAAGTAATTAACCTCCAATTAAAATAAATAAATTTATATTAAAAAAAGCACATTATACATTTACAAAACAAAGTTGACATATTAACAGGTACACAACATATAAGAATGTTAAACCCTAATAAGTATGTTGAAAGAAAAATTTAAGACTTGACTCTTAAATAATATATAATTAAAATTCTGTATAATAAAGATTTTTCAGAAGAAAATTATGAATTATGAAGTGAACTATTTCATGATTGCTACAACTTTTAATAACAATACTGTGTTTATGAGCTTTTTAAAAAATCCAATTTATAGACTTGAAAGTATTGCTATCTTATTATGAAATAAAAATGCTGATCAAGAGCATACTTTTAATTAAATAATATCTTTTATCATGTAATATACATAGTTTAAGGATTGGAAATGTGCTGTGTGTTTAATCCAATCCACAAATCTACTACTGTACTCTCAAAAGATTCTTTATATTCAAATACAGAGCATGTTAAGTATTCTGCTAAGAAATGAATACTAAAGAGGAAGTAATTTTGCTTCCACATAAAGATTATTTCAAACTTATTTCCTGTTAACCATATGCCTACTTTAAAGAAAGAACTGACAATTATATGCCTGCCATTTACTCAAATATTGCAGTGCACATGTTTTCAATTATACTTTGCAATGCAATCAGTTTATATGCTTTGTCCTTTATGTCTTTTCTTTTCTCTTCAGCTGCTTTGCAGAAGTAGAAAACTGGAAAGCACCCAATCAAAGAAAATGGATTGAATATTATTTTATCATAAACTTAGATGCCAAAGATAGTCTAAATATAGCAAAGATATTTCACACAATTTCATTGAGAACTGATTAGTACTTAAAGGGTTGAATGATTACAGATAATTCCTTCTCTCTTTATACCTGTAGTTAAAGAACAATGTCGATTCTTCTAAGTGAAGATGGCATAAGGTGAATGGGAAAATAAACAATGGAAATGATTCATTAAAGATATTATAACAGTTATGCTCTTGAAAATATTTCTCAGATAAAAAGTGAAATCTCCTATTCCTGAAATCTACATCTCCCACAATAAAAATTCACTTCAGCAAAAACTGCATCTACATTAGCATTTCAATGGTAGCAAATTTTCATTGTACTATTCAAATCACTGTAATCTCCTCCTTTACTTCAGGAGGTCCAGCATCAAATTATATGGGGTTGACACTTACTACAGAATTCATGAGGCTTAACAAAAATGTCAAGATAGACAACTGAAAATCTTTTGTTTATTTCTGAAGAATGACCATACTGGTTAGAAACCTTAAATGTATTCTTACTATTCAGTAACCAAAGCCCTTTTGAATATGGCATTAATCCTACTTTCCAACCTCATCCACAACAGTTCTTTACCACACCCCTGTCTTTCCATTCAATATATACTGCACATGTATGGATACCCAATGCTCCCCAAACAGGCTTTGTACATCCTTGTTTTAGTCCAAGTCATGGATGACAATGCTACTACTTCCCCATGGAAATCCTTATTCCATTCTCCACTCACCCAAACTTTAGCTGCAACCAAGTTCTCACGTGACATCTTCCATAATATTCTTCAGATCTCATTCCTTGAACCTGCCAAAAGCAATATCACCCACTCTTATATCTCCATGACATCTTTTATTACTATTACAGCTATTGGTAGTTTTCCTTATACTATATGTTGGGACATAATTACTTGCCTCACTTCTAAACTATAGGTTGCTTTAAGGCAGGGAGTTTGTTTAGTCATCTTTGTATTCTTTCAATCCTTTAAATGCCTTATACTTTAATCTCTTAAAAATTGTTTAATTTACACTTGAGTTTTCCTCAAAAAGTAAAGTTAGACTACAGACTATCTTTGTTATTCTAAATAATTCCACATCATAAAGGAAATAAAACATTGCCTTTTGAATAAGTGCCCAAATACTGAACAACTGTGACTTCTATTGTCAAAACAAGTAATCAGAGTGCTTGCCTATTACAGTGATATGAATAAAGACCTGAGCCATTAAACTCATTCTTGGTGTATTCAGTGGACAGGCCCAGTGGACAAAAATCATCACCCTATATTATAACAAGTATTTTAAATTTCAAAAGTTTGAAAAGATAACTATGTTATCAGATGCCTTCAGTTCAGTTCAGTTCAGTCGCTCAGTCGTGTCCAACTCTTTGCGACCCCATGAATCGCAGCACGCCAGGCCTCCCTGTCCATCACCAACTCCCGGAATTCACTTAAACTCACGTCCATCGAGTTGGTGATGCCATCCAGCCATCTCATCCTCTGTCGTCCCCTTTTCCTCCTGCCCCCAATCCCTCCCAGCATCAGAGTCTTTTCCCATGAGTCAACTCTTCGCACGAGGTGGCCAAAGTATTGGAATTTCAGCTTCAACATCAGTCCCTCCAATGAACACCCATGACTGATCTCCTTTAGGATGGACTGGTTGGATCTCTTTGCAGTCCAAGGGACTCTTAAGAGTCTCCTCCAACACCATCAGATGCCTAGGGACAGGTAAATTTCCTATACTGTATTAAATTTCTTATTACATCTATACAGCTGATGATAGAACAGTATGGAGATTAGGGGGACTGACTCCTTGCACAGTCAGAAGTCCTCATATAATTTTTTATTCCTCCAAACTAAACTACCAATAGCCTACTGTTGACCAGAAACATCATCAATAACCTAAACCATCAATTCACATATATTTTGTGTGCTAAATATATAATATATTGTATTCTAAGGGAAGTTAGAAAAAACAGTTATTAAGGAAATCCTAAGGAAGAGAAAATACATTTCCAGTACTGTATTTATTGATACCATAAATTTATATCATCTATTTACAAGATAAATCTGTCACTACCTACATCAATATTGTCTTATATGATACAAAACATTGTAGATATTATAAGTAGTGTTATCAGTACATATCAAAATGAAAAGATAAAATGAAAAAGAAATTCATATTTAGTTACACATATAATGATTCATGCATATTTAATCAAGCAGATATTAAAGAAGCAGTAATATGATTGATTCATGGTGTCCAGGCCTATATACTAATGAATGAATTTTTATAAAATATTTATGGCATAGAGTATTATAATTATATTCATAATACAATATTGGAAATGTTGTTACATAAAAAAAAAAACACCTGAAAAGATATACTGGATAGGCAGTTTTTACAATATGAGAGAGAGTAGCATACTTTATGATAATGTAATTCTTAGAAAAGTCATAAAACTAACAGCTTATTAATTTCATATTAAATATCACTCACCTTATGCCTATGAAACTACAGATTAATATCTATTATGCATTCATCACAAAACTTTTTCTTAAATATTTTGATATTCCTAGGTTATATGGTTTATCTTCAAATTATCTAAATGGCAAAATATTTCCAATGTTTTTGTTGAAAAAAAAATCTGTATAGAAGTGGACCTTTGTGGTTCAAACTGGTGTTATTCAACAATCAACTTTAATCTCTTCACTATAATATTCCTGGCATAGTGCACTAACATATTTCATTCATTACATGTTGACAAAATCTTTATGTTATATCAGCCATGTGCCAGACAGTGAGAATATAACTGCACTATAGTAAAATTACTACATTTCTCTTGGTTTCTCTTATATGGTTGGATATAAGGAATAGGCAGAAAATTGCAACATAGTGAGATGATTATTATGTTTTTTTTTTTTTCTAATTTTATTTTATTTTTAAACTTTACATACTTGTATTAGTTTTGCCAAATATCAAAATGAATCCGCCACAGGTATACATGTGTTCCCCATCCCGAACCCTCCTCCCTCCTCCCTCCCCATACCATCCCTCTGGGCCGTCCCAGTGCACCAGCCCCAAGCATCCAGCATCGTGCATCGAACCTGGACTGGCAACTCGTTTCCTACATGATATTTTACATGTTTCATTGCCATTCTCCCAAATCTTCCCACCCTCTCCCTCTCCCACAGAGTCCATAAGACTGTTCTATACATCAGTGTCTCTTTTGCTGTCTCGTACACAGGGTTATTGTTACCATCTTTCTAAATTCCATATATATGTCTTAGTATACTGTATTTATGTTTTTCCTTCTGGCTTACTTCACTCTGTATAATAGGCTCCAGTTTCATCCACCTCATTAGAACTGATTCAAATGTATTCTTTTTAATGGCTGAGTAATACTCCATTGTGTATATGTACCACTGCTTTCTTATCCATTCATCTGCTGATGGACATCTAGGTTGCTTCCATGTCCTGGCTATTATAAACAGTGCTACGATGAACATTGGGGTACACGTGTCCCTTTCCCTTCTGGTTCCCTCAGTGTGTATGCCCAGCAGTGGGATTGCTGGATCATAAGGCAGTTCTATTTCCAGTTTTTTAAGGAATCTCCACACTGTTCTCCATAGTGGCTGTACTAGTTTGCATTCCCACCAACAGTGTAAGAGGGTTCCCTTTTCTCCACACCCTCTCCAGCATTTATTATTTGTAGACTTTTGGATCGCAGCCATTCTGACTGGTGTGAAATGGTACCTCATAGTGGTTTTGATTTGCATTTCTCTGATA
>NW_011495025.1:2678264-2696693 GCF_000754665.1 Bison bison bison | reverse complement strand
GGCAGGTCATAGAGGATCCTGCTGTGATGTATGTCGGAGAGTGTTTTGCCTATGTTCTCCTCTAGGAGTTTTATAGTTTCTGGTCTTACATTTAGGTCTTTAATTCATTTTGAGTTTATTTTTGTGTATGGTGTTAGAAAGTGGTCCAGTTTCATTCTTTTACAAGTGGTTGACCAGATTTCCCAGCACCATTTGTTAAAGAGATTGTCTTTAATCCATTGTATATTCTTGCCTCCTTTGTCAAAGATAAGGTGTCCATATGTGTGTGGATTTATCTCTGGGCTTTCTATTTTATTCCATTGATCAATATTTCTGTCTTTGTGCCAGTACCATACTGTCTTGATAACTGTGGCTTTGTAGTAGAGCCTGAAGTCAGGTAGGTTGATTCCTCCAGTTCCATTCTTCTTTCTCAAGATAGCTTTGGCTATTTGAGGTTTTTTGTATTTCCGTACAAATTGTGAAATTATTTGTTCTAGCTCTGTGAAGAATACTGTTGGTAGCTTGATAGGGATTGCGTTGAATCTATAAATTGCTTTGGGTAGTATACTCATTTTCACTATATTGATTCTTCCAATCCATGAACATGGTATATTTCTCCATCTATTAGTGTCCTCTTTGATTTCTTTCACCAGTGTTTTATAGTTTTCTATATATAGGTCTTTAGTTTCTTTAGGTAGATATATTCCTAAGTATTTTATTCTTTCCGTTGCAATGGTGAATGGAATTGTTTCCTTAATTTCTCTTTCTGTTTTCTCATTATTAGTGTATAGGAATGCAAAGGATTTCTGTGTGTTGATTTTATATCCTGCAACTTTACTATAGTCATTGATTATTTCTAGTAATTTTCTGGTGGAATCTTTAGGGTTTTCTATGTAGAGGATCATGTCATCTGCAAATAGTGAGAGTTTTACTTCTTCTTTTCCAATTTGGATTCCTTTTATTTCTTTTTCTGCTCTGATTGCTGTGGCCAAAACTTCCAAAACTATGTTGAATAGTAATGGTGAAAGTGGGCACCCTTGTCTTGTTCCTGACTTTAGAGGAAATGCTTTCAATTTTTCACCATTGAGGATAATGTTTGCTGTGGGTTTGTCATATATAGCTTTTATTATGTTGAGGTATGTTCCTATTCCTGCTTTCTGGAGAGTTTTTGTCATAAATGGATGTTGAGTTTTGTCAAAGGCTTTCTCTGCATCTATTGAGATAATCATATGGTTTTTATTTTTCAATTTGTTAATGTGGTGTATTACATTGATTGATTTGCGGATATTGAAGAATCCTTGCATCCCTGGGATAAAGCCCACTTGATCATGGTGTATGATCTTTTTAATGTGTTGTTGGATTCTGATTGCTAGAATTTTGTTAAGGATTTTTGCATCTATGTTCATCAGTGATATTGGCCTGTAGTTTTTTTTTTTATGCCACAAAAAAAAGAAAACTACAGCCCAATATTATGTTTATTTTTTGACTGCCATCAGAGCCCTTGTACAGGCATTTAATCTGGATTGTGGGGATGGGAAAGGTTTCTTGGAAGTACTGATGTTTATCCTGCAACTTGAAGGGTAAGTAGACTTAGCCAAGTGAGGAGGGAGTAAAAAAAGTCTCTAGTAGGGAAACAGAGATGGGAAAACATGCTGTAGCCTAGGATGTTAAAGATATCCATACGACTGGAATGTAGCATACTAAAACCCTAGGAATGACAATGGTGGCAAGAAAGGTATTGAAGGACATTAAAATGATTTAAGAAGTTTGAGCTTTGAGATCAGAGGGAGACATTGTAGCTTCCAAGAGAATGGTATGATTAAAATTCTCTTCCAAAAGTCACTTAGGCTGCACTGTGGATAATGGAGCAGATCAAGGTTGGCAAGGACAAGGCAGAGGAACAGGTCGTCTTCACTTACAGTTGTCAGGGATCATGGTCTGAATAGTGGAAGAGGCCAAGGAGATGGAAGTGTTAAGAATATATAACTGGATATATATGTTGGATAAGGAATGAGAAATTAATGATGACTTTCAGTAGTGTGATGCTTTCAACTGAGAAGATGATTTTTGCCATGCAGTTGATAAAGTCAGAAATACTGGAGCAAGACAATGAGTTTTTGTTCCTAAGTAATTATAGCAAGTACCCGTATCTCAGGGTTGAGAATTCTAGACCAATGTAGACCCATAGGCTGAGTGTGAGAAAGAAATTGAGTGAGGGTGTATATTATCAAGACTGCAATAGGCAACGGTTTCACCTAAATTCACAGTGGCGAAGAAAGTTAAGCAAAATTAAAAGGCAGAGAAACTACTCTAACTTGAAGAAGCAAGAGAAAACCCTTGGGAAAAAAAAATAGAAGAATAAGCAATTTACAAGATAAAGAATTCAGTGCCTTGGTGATGAAAATATTAATTCAATTAGGGAAAAGTGCTGATATAAACAATGGACACTTACAAGGAACTAGAAAATATAGATAAAGACCCAATCAGAAATGAAGAATCCGTAAATGATATAGTAGAATGCATGTGACCCAGAAGATAGAATAATAGAAATGGATCATATATGTAAGTGTTTCTGTTCGATATATTTAATATGTACCTGTCATGGTAAAGCTAACTTGGCAAGTTATGTGTGATCCTTAAAGAAAAAAAAGAAAAAAAGAATTTTAATAAGTTAAAGCAACTAATAACATTAAGCATACCAACATTCACATTTTAGGGGTCCAAGGAGGAAAAGAGAGAAAGAAGGAGATTAAAAATATATTTGAGGAAATTTTAAATTTCCCAAACCTGAAGGAGACATATCCAGGTACAGGAAGCATGGAGGGTCCCAACGAGGATACACCTGTAAAGACCCACACCAAGACATATCATAATTAAAATGGCAAAGGAGTCAAAGATAAAGAGAGGCTTTTAAAAGCAGAGAGAGAAAAGCAAAGTCATGCACAATGGAATCCCCTTAAAGCTATAAGCTGATTTCTTTGCAGAAACTTTGCAGGCCATAGAAATGCCATGATATATTCAAAGTCCTGAAAGGGAAAACCTTGCAACCTAGGATATCTACCCAGCAATATTATCATTTAGAATTGAAGAGGAAATAAAGAACTTTTCAGGCAAGCAAAAATTAAAAGAGCTCATCAATACTAAACCTACTGTAAAAGAAATGTTTTCAAATGTCTTCTCTAGATGAAAAGTAAGAATCTGCAGAAAAGGGAAAAATCTCACTGGGAAAGGCAAATATCTAGTAAGGACAGAGGATCAACTATTTAAATAAGCCAGTACAAAGACTAAATATAAGAAAATAGTAGAAGCTAGTATAATAAACAGAGAATGGATAAATGGATAAAATGGATAAACATGAAGATGTTAAATATAACATCAAAAACATACAATTTGGGGAACGAGAGTAAAAGTATAGATCTTTTAGAATGTATTTGAATTTAAATAACTACCACCTTAAAACCAGTAAATATAGTTAAAGGTCAACATATATGAATCCTCTGCTAAGAAGAATCATAATTTTTCTATTTGGATTGGAACTTTTTGGATAACTTTACTGGCTAGCTTCTTTAACACACTTTAAGAAACTTGGGAAAGCAGGAAAATCCATATAAATCTGTTATTTACCTCAGGTCTTAATTTTTTTTTTTTTTCTTTTAAAGAGTCTACCTACCAAGTCCTTGAATCTTCACCCTGGATTCAAATGTCTCTGACGACATCCATGAAAATATGGTGGTCAGTCTGTCAGTTTGTAAAAAGTAAAATCTCAAGGCCTTCACAGTGCTTCACATGTACTGTTAGTTTCAGTAGGATTTTTTTTTAAATATATTTTATTAACTATCAGATAAGATCAGATCAGATCAGTCGCTCAGTCGTGTCCGACTCTTTGTGACCCCATGAATCACAGCACACCAGGATAACTTGCACCTTCAGATAATTTGAATCATTAACTCTGCTGTATTGGAATCTAGATTCTACATTTTTAACAGTTTTCAGCAAGCTGACACATTTAATATTTAAATATGTTTAGGATTTATTATAGTTAATAATATTTACATATTAAATGTGTCAGCTTGCTGAAAACTGTTAAAAATGTAGAATCTAGATTCCAATACAGCAGAGTTAATGATTCAAATTATCTGAAGGTGCAAGTATATCATTTTAACTTGCTTCCTGGATGATTTTTTGACCCTACTGAAGTTTAGAAAACCGATAGGAATTAGACAACTTAACTGCTTCTTAGGTTATCATATAAACTAATGTTAAAATCAGTCAACTGAGTAATAATATAGCTTAAGTTTGATGAGAAACCCTATATCCTGATGGCTAAAATGTAGTTAAAATATCACGGAATATTATTTCCCATAATCGTGGAGAATACTTTTAATATCTTCATATTCTCTACAGAATGTCTTTGCTCACGTGATAACAAAATTAAATTAAATTATTCTGAAGCTGGCAGTAATTATGTAGGTTAACAGATATGTGAAGATGAGATGAAGATATTTGGCTATGTGTTTGCAATGATAATGAATTAGGTATACAGAAATACTCACTGGTAGTGACAGTATATATGTGTATTTGTTTATCCATTCATCTATATGTGTATCTATCTATATGATTTGAATAAGTGTTTCATGGTTAAAAACTGAGCCATAAAGATATGTCTACAATGTTTCCTATAGCCTGCTTACCCAGCTTAATACCCACTTTCTTCATTGCATCATCCTTTTCTTTCCTGATCTTTTCTTCTGATTTATAGCTTTATACTAGCGGTTTGGAATACATATTTTAAAAAAAAGAAGTATCATCCTTTCCCTTAGATAACCCATGATATGAAATAGTAAACATAAGATGAAAGCATATGCAACAAGCAAAATTTAACTGCAACATTATGAATAAATATTAACTGGAAAAAGAGGGCATATTTTCATGGTAAAGGATTTCTTAAAGAATGTGTTAGAATAGACCATGTGGCTTCTGGAAAGAAGTGTTCAGCACACTGTGCTGCACAATAAGGCTAGTAAAGGCATCAGAAGTGAAATAATTTCTATACCTATACCTAATTCCTGGGCCTCCCTGATGGCTCAGTGGTAAAGAATCTGTTGGGAAGATCCCTCAGAGGGCTTGGCAACCCACTCCACTATTCTTGCCTAGAGAATTCCATAGACAGAGGAGCCAGGTGGGCTACAGCCATTGGGTCACAAAGAGTTGGACACAACTGAGTGACTAACATATCTAATCCCTAAATAATCCTACTAAATGGTAGAAAAACTGAAATGCCTTTTCTTCAGTGGCTTATATCACAAGTATAGAAGATGAGGGGATATAGCATGCTCTATAGTCTTACCTATTGCAAGTGGTTTCATGGTCATGACAGGCTGAATTTCAAAAGTTGCTTTTACTTTTTCTTTGTAAATTATAACTTGAATCTTAGCTCATAATATCTGGCAATAAAAAATCAAATTTCTTAAAATTATTTCCACTTTAATAGAAAAATGACACTTTAACTTAGTTTCAAAGTAGTGTGAAGGGTTCTAAGTTTCACACTGACTCAGTGATGAGGGATCAAAGTAATAACTTTGGCCAAATTTTCTGGCTGTATTTACACATTCAGAATAATGGGAAATGTTTATTATTACAAGAAGACAGTTAGCAGCTTGAGGATAGCAGTGATTTACTACCAGTTACTGCAGAGCAAGGTGAAGAAAAATTCAATGATTTCCCTTATGATACTGCATATTTAATCTTTTAGATTTTACATAGCTATACATTATTTGTGATAGGATTTAACACACCTATGAAAATTTAATTTTGCTGAAATATTAGATATCTTACTTTAGTTGTAGACATCATACTCTTATTTACTACGATGGCATTCTTATATACAGTAACCATCATCCTAATATTAATTAGGTGCCAAGCATTGTGCTAAGCATATTACATGTAAGAATCACACTTGATTCTTTAATTGTCTCTAAGAGTAGGATACTTTATTATACAATACCTCTTTATATTTGTGGAAACGGTGCTAAGGAAAGTGTGATGCTTGAGTGTGATGAAAAAATTGACCTGTGGAAACCCAGGAAGATTCTCAAGTATCTTGCATCAATGATTTGATCTTGGTGAATCAACAGGCACAGAGCCCGAGTCTTCCAAATAGTGAAGGGACTATATGAAAACTCATGTGAGAATGGCAAAGTCAAGATACTAGGACCTCAACTCATGGGCCTTGGGGACTAGGAAGCCTGAATTTCTGGTAGGTCATTTTGCTGTTTCTCACTTTGAACAGTTGGCCTCCTTGACAACTGAGTTTCACATCCTTGTCACTACAGATACTTTTTTTTCTATTTGTAACTTTCATCAAAAACATGGTCATCCTTTTCTGACAATCATACATCTTCATTTAATACACAAGGAAAACAGAGTTTGGTAATGGTAAAGAATTTGCAAATTTATGTAGCCTTTATGTGACCAAGATAGGATACAATCTAAGCACATGTCAGAGCACAGATTCTTAACTTGTATGCTTTATTACTTAAAATTATTTGTTAGTCAGAGGAAGAGTTTCCACAGATAAGGACAGACCTCCTGGACAATTGTGTGAAAGCAAATCGAAAGTTGCTCTGTAAACCTGTACAGCCACATAATTATATTGAGGTTAATTATTATAAGTAGAGAACAAAAGGAAACATAGAATGTCACATTCTTTTTACTTGTTCCTTTCCAATCAGTTTCATCTTTGGTGCTTTTAGATAAGCAACCACCAGCCACTGGCTCTTCCCCATGGCAGCGTTTGACTACATTTGCACTGTTTGCTTGGCTTGCTCTGTGTCTTTGATGGAGCATATTTCGCCAGAGGGGCTGCGTTAGTTGATCAATAGCAGACTCAGGTTGTTGGGGGAAAAAACAAAAAAACAAAACCAAAAACTAGTGATGCTTCAGGTGCAGCCCAAAAATCAATAAGGAAGAGTTCTTAACAGAGTAAAATAAAGAGCAATTACTTACTGCAACTAAATGACATCCTGTGTTGTACCATTGTCTATTCTGGAGGCTGACAGGCACCAAACTGAGGGGGAGCTGACGTGGTTACAAATAGAGTATACCAAAGAGATGATTTAACCTCAATTGGTAAATTAGATCTATAGTTATATCAACTGTCAAGAGTCAGGAGAATGTTTCATTCTTGAGTCCTTGAGTAATTCAAGAAAATATTGGAGGGAATTGCAGTTTTAATCTGTGGCAAGGTTTCTCAATCTTGACACTGTTGACATTTTGTACTAGATAATTCTTTCTTGTGAGGGGCTGACCTCTGCGCCCTACACAGTAATAGTGTCTCCACCCTGAACATAACATATGAACCCTAAGAAGCAAAATTGTCGCAGCTGAAAAACACTGACTTATCAAATCATTTTTTTTTTACCTGACTCATAATATGTTCCTACATTATTTCTTTCCTGATATGATTCTCAGATAGATAGAAATAAAAGTTCTCGGTGCACACACCTGAAGGAGTACAGTAAGTTTCACCGTGTGTGTGTGTGCTCAGTTGTGTCCGACTCTTTGTGACCCCAGGCTTCTCTGTCCATGGAATTTTCCAGACAAGAATACTGGAACGCCCTGCCATTTCCTACCCCAAGGGATCTTCCTGACCCAGGGATCAAACCCACATCTCCTGAGTCTCCTGCACAGGCAGGTGTGCCGCCTGGGAAGCTCCAGGTTTTCCCATGAATAGCATCTAATTTGGGAGCAAGAATCAAAATACTTTGAATTCCTCTCCACTGTGTTATATTTTTAGTAGCTCTCTTATTTTGAGTATTACATGATAGTAATTAGTGGTTTTGCTCTTTTTGGAAAATGTTGGTACACGTAGTCAAGAATATGGTTGTGTAGGAAACATTGTCTATAAGGGAAAGGAAAAAGATCACTATGGGAAGAAGATCACAATCTTAACTGAATTGTTAAGTGAGATTCTGCATATCCAAACCTCTATATGGACAGTTTCTGAAGAGGTTCTCTTATAAATGCAGGATTTGTAATCAGCTTTTCTTTTTTGCCTGGTTGAAAGTACACTTGAAGTAGAGTCTTCTATAGCCATATATCTGTCACTGTATCTATCTTTATTTGGAATTTAGAACTGCACTAATTTGTATGATACAAAATTCAAGGAGATGTGGTTTCTAATTGATATGTAGCATGTAGTTTGATTATGGTAGTATTTCATAAGCAGTTCTCCTTCTTTGGTTTAGGAATCAGAGATTTAACTATGGGTCATTACATATATAAAAACCTGATGGTTTTGTTTATCTTAGGGACTCATTTCACTCAAAGTATGCTAAAAAGATTGTTTTCAGATTATATGAAATGCAAATGCATGTTTTAATTTAAAAATTCCAAGTCAACTCCAAAACCCCTGCATCAGAATTATTGCATCTATGGTGTGTGTATATCAGAAATAATTATTTTAACTGATAATAAAGTAATTTTTATACACAACGGGTCTCAGATTAATTCCTCAGTGATTCATAAAGATAGCAAGAGGAATGCTGGAAAATGACTAATTCATACCATCTGTCATAGTATAGTTAACTTAAAAATGAAAGCGTTAGTCTCTCAGTTGAGTTTGTCTCTTTGCGAACCCATGGACTATAGCCTGCCAGCCTCCTCTATCCATGGATTTCTCCAGGCAAGAATACTGGAGTGGGTAGCCATTCCCTTATCCAGTGGATCTTTCCAACCCAGGGATCGAACCCAGGTCTCCTGCATTGGGCGTGTATTCTTTATCATCTGAGCCATTAGGGAAACCCGTCATTAACTTAAGCCTAAGGTGGCTAAGATGGTAAAGAATATGCCTGTAATATAGGAGACCTGGGTTCGATGCCTGGGTTGGGAGGATCCCCTGGAGGAGGCCATGGCAACTCACTTCAGTATTCTTGCCTGGAGAATCCCCATGGACAGAGGAGCCTGGCGGGCTACAGTCCATGAGTTTGTGAAGAGTTGGACACTACTGACTAAGCACAGCACAAACCATATATAGAAGCCATGACTAATAAATACTTAGAATCCCTAATAAACTTCTAATTTTATTGAGGAATTTATAAATATTTAGAGATAATTATGGCTAAGAGAGTAAGCTTTTACACTAAGACTTCTTTTCTTTCTAAATATTTGAGTTCTGCAGATCCTTCTTATTAAAGTGCTCTATACTTTTGTTACCTAATGTCCGATCTTATACATTGCTCTTTTTATGATTACTCCATATTTAAAAATCATAAATATACTTAGAGGGACTATTTTATATAACAACCTTAAATCAATTTTAATACAGAATGGTCTTTGTTCCCTTCTAATTCACTGTGCAAAAAAAAAAAAAAAAAAAAAACCTTGGCCCTAATTTTGTGTTACAGAGAAATGGTTTTACTTCCTTTGAATGGCACTGTTCATGTTATATGAATCCTTCTTACCCAGATTCTATAAGCTATATCTACTTTCTTGATTCTTTTTGCACCAGTTATATCTGAGCTGCCTTCCTGGAAGGGGTGTTTCTTTCCACTTTGGGGCAGATAGTTCAACTTATTCAGGTAATTGTAGTTAAAGCTAGGTATACCCTTAAGCTAAAATGTGGATGCCTTAGAAAATACCTCTAAACATTATTTTTTTATTGGCAGTAATCCTTTGGATGAGATAAAACAGAACTTACTCTTAATCACATCATATCTATAGCATATTGTATAGTATATTTTCCGGGCTGAAATTATCTGGGACATCTGTCAGTCTACTTTGTATGAAGACACGAAGAGGTTTTTTTTCATAGAGTCTTTTGGGTTTTGGAAAGAGGAAACGTCTTTATTCCTGAGATAATTCCAATGATTCACTCTTAAATAACTTGCTGAAATATAGAGGTTTTGCCAGGAAAGATAAAATTATTTATGAAATGAGAAGAACCAATCAATGGCAGCTGCTTACTTTCTCCACTAGACTATAGGTCCTTGAGACAAAGGTTCAGGCAATACTCATTTCTGTGTTCCCTGTACCTTATTGTGAGATGTTGTAGCTCAGAATGTAAAGAATTGGCCTGCAATGCAGGAGACCCAGGTTCAATACCTGGGTCAGAAAGATCCCCTGGAGAAGGGCATGGTAATCCACTCCAGTATTCTTGCCTGGAGAATTCCATGGTCAGAAGAGTCTGGTGGGCTACAGTCCCTGGGGCTGCAAAAAGTTGGACATGACTGAGGACTAATCAGCGTCACTAGCATAACTCATTTAGGGTCAGGTGATATAAATTCCTCAACACATACTATTTGAATGACAATAAATAGAAGGCCTTTTTTAAAAAAGAAAGAGATTTTTCTATATAGATATTTCACAATTTCTTGACTTATTCTTCTGGGTTACATTAAGTAGTACAAAAATTATGCATGGTTTTATACAAGAATATATACATAGTTTAAAATTTATGAGTGATAGACCATAGTTATCTCTTGTGAGATAAGCTGAAGAGATGTAAAAGAAGGCCTACAACTCTGTCCAAATCATCAGCTCTCAGGTATGATTGTGGAAAAGTCGTGGCCTGGGCCAGATGAGGAAAGGACTAAGGAAGAATCTGATGAGATATATTCTGAAACATTCTGGATATGGAATGCTGGATACTAGAATTTTGTTTCTTATGAAATGTTCACAGAATGCTTTGTTAGCAATGTCACATTTGTTTAAGATTGTCTGAGCTACTGTGTAGTGAAGCAAAATCACTACAAAACAGTAGGTACTGGGAAAACTAATGCCCTCTTTATCCATTCTTCATTCAACAAATACACATTCAACCAATACATACTCAATGCCAGCATTAGAGTTTCCATGTTTCCCGTTCATCTATGGAGTTGCAGTTACAGGGCTGAAAATACAATCCTCTATTACTCATCTCTATGCTAGTCAGTTAATTCGGAGAAAAAAATACATTTCAAAAGGAAAAATGTAAGGCTCTTTGGACTCCAGATGTATTAGAAATGTCTTTGAAGAGGCATGATGTCTCAAATCCACTTAGATGGGTACAGGGAAATCAACCTCAGTAAGGTAATATAAATAGTATCTGGAGGAGTTTATTTTATATTGATAGAGCTCTGCGAACATGTAAAAAACACCTTAATGCTGTGCACTACATAACTTTTCTGCCAATAAACTTTCCCAGATAAAAATAAACTATGGAAAATTATAGACACAATATTTACTATAAAGTGTTTCATCATTTGTTCATATTATTGATGAAAACCAAAATAGTTATGTTTTTACATAAATTTTACAAATAAACTGACCCATGATCCTGAAATAGGTAGGTAATAAAATCAACATGTGTAACTATTTTATACCATATAATTGAAATTTATCGGATGTTCATATATTATTTCTTCATACTTTATCATATTTTATTTGTGTATTAATTCCACTGAAGTTGGTTACAAGTCTTAGTTCAGATTTTACATTTTTTTCAGATTTTTAAAAATTTTTATTCTTGCCTATTATGTGATATGTTTGAATTTCTGATAATGAGTAGGTTTAAATATAACTGCTGCTTGCAACACATGCTTTCTTTGATCCCTGACAAGTGAATGTATTTGGGTTGCCTTATTTGAAGACACTTTCACCTTGGACTGATTAATTTTTAATTATCCAATTAACCTTAAGATACATTGTCATGTCATTTACTTTTTTGTAAATGTTCAATAGATCGTCATTTGATTTAAAATTCTAAACTCAACTTAGCAGGCAAACAGACAACTTTGCATGTACTATATTCTAATCCCATCTTTTTGTGAACATACTGCTCTGCCTTAGCAAGAAGGTATAATACTAACAGTTTCCAAATAGGCCTTGTAAATATGTACCTACCCCTTATTAATCATGTCAAGGATGCCTTCCTGATTTTTAAGTAATTCAAATTATGTTCATTCTGACGAATTTAGTGAGAACATATCTCCATTTTTGATCTTTTTCTCTTTTTCCCATTTCCGTCAATCTTTCTTTTTCCACCTGTCCTCAGTAAGTACTTATCAAACACTTCAGGGACTAGACTAGGTGCTGGAAAACAGCTATGAACAATTTGACTGGTTCTTGCTTCCACAGAGCTTATAGTCTAAATGGGTGACAAGCATTGAATGAATGTACAGTATATGCGTGAATACATGTGGAAAACTGCTATAAATAAATATTATATTGTATGTTTGCATTGAGATTGTGAAAATACTATAACTTGTTTTAAATTGTCAGATGTAAATGTTTCAGACTGAATTATAGCTATCAAACAAAAATGAAGGGCAAACAGGAATTTGGGATTAACAGTTATAAACTGCTATATTTGACTAGGCTTCCCTCGTGGCCCAGTGGTAAAGAATCCACCTGCCAATACAGGAGACGTGTTTCCTGTGTCAGAAAGACCCCCTGGAGAAGGAAATGGAAACTCATTGCAGTATTCTTGTCTGGGAAATCTCTTGGACAGAGGATCATGGCAGGCTACAGTTGATGGGATCACAAAAGAGTAGGACATGACTTAGCAACTAAAAAACAACCACTGTATATAAAATAGATTTTTTAAAAAGGAACCTACTATATAGAACAAGGAACTATATTAAACATCTTTTAAAAGAATTTAATGGAAAAAATCTGGAAACTGTGTATATATTAATAATCTGAATCACTTTGCTATACACCTGAAACTTTGCAAATCAACTTTAAAAAATTCTTGTAGAAAAATATTTTTTTTTAAAATGAAGGGTAAAACCTTGTGGGCAGAGGATAAGAGTGAAGGACCTGAGGAAGGTCCTTTGGTGATTTTCACCAGAAAGAAACTCAAATGAGGGGAAAATTTGTCCCAGGAAGAAATTAGAGAGGCACTAGGGCTAGATAATTCAAGGTCATATAGATTATTAAAAATGTATATCTTCTTGAAATTTAGTAGAAAGATATTTAAAAAAAATAAGGAAGCCAGTGGCATGATTAGATTTGCATTAAAAAAATTCTATAACTTTTCTCTAGTATATGCATGAAAGTATTGGAAGAGTGAAAGCAAGTAACACTGGCAGGAGGTAATGGTATCTTGAACTAGAAGGATGGAGGTGGAAAGAAGTGAGCAGAATGATGGAGGAACCACTGCAAAATAGTGATGGATCGAATGACAGTGAGGAAGAGGAAAGTGTGCAGGACAGTTTCAGATTTCCTGTGTGGTCTCCATTCATTTGTTTAATAAATATTACTGAAATTCTTACAAAATAGTTGAAAACCAGAATGATGCAAATATGCTAAATTCATAAGAATTTAACAAGTTTTCTTTAAGTTAAGAAAAAAAATACAATTGAGATACCTGTTGTATAATGTTGGAGGAGATGTATGAATGAAACTTTGACAAGAAGTTTATATTGAAGTTTAAGGGTTGTTCACATAAATATGTTGAGTGAAGTAATGGGACGGGATGAGATAGCCTAGGGAGAGTGAAATGAATCTGCACCAGGCTGTGAAACCCAAATGTTTTAGTTAGAAATGTGCTCTGCTGAGGAGACTGAGTAGTAGTGACCAGAGAAGCAGGAGAACCATGAAGACCATGAAGTGTCACAAAGAGCAAAGGATGATGGAATTCAAAATGAAAGTGGCTAACCCACTGAATGGTTCTCAGTACCAAAAAAATGTGAACTGATAAGTATCCATTTAAGTTAACAAATCAGGGGTCTTTAGGAGGAACAAAAACCCAACTGGAATGTGTTGATGAGTTAGGGAGAAGTATGAAATTGAAGCAACCAAAGTATACAATTCTTTGGAAACCTGTTTAAGTCTTAGAAATTGTACTGTTTCAATATTTATTTTTAACTACATCTCTTCTTGACTTGAGACTTGTTCTTGGTATTATTTAATGTCACTGAATTTTACCTTTTAATTACTAGTCCCTTAAGCAAAAGCAAGTACCCAAGCATAGCACTGTATCTGATTTCTTCAAATCTCCTGCTGCTGCTGCTGCTAAGTCGCTTCAGTCACGTCCCACTCTGTTTGACCCCAGAGACAGCAGCCAACCAGGCTCCCCCATTCCTGGGATTCCCCAGGCAAGAACACTGGAGTGGGTTGCCATTTCCTTCTCCAATGCATGAAAGTGAAAAGTGAAAGTGAAGTTGCTCAGTCGTGTCCGACCCTAGTGAACCCATGGACTGCAGCCTTCCAGGCTCCTCCGTCCATGGGATTTTCCAGGCAAGAGTACTGGAGTGGGGTCGAATCTCCTATTGTGTTTATATTAAATGTGGTTTCTCCGTAAGAGTGAATAAGATAAAAATGATAAGTGATAAGTGATAAAATAAAAAATGAAAAAAAATAATGAAGACAGAAAGAAAGAGAATGAGAAATATTAACAATGCTGGTATGGAAGATGCATTCTTATATTAGAACCAGTTTTAGACTATAATATTTGAGGCCTCCGCATAGTGACTGTAGGGAATTATTTGGAGTAGTGAATATTGAATAGATTTCTTGGAGAACTCACTTGCTGCCTATGATACTATTTGCCAGTCTATCCCATTCCTCAACCACCTAAACCACCATTCCTGTGGTCAAGATGTGGATTCACCTCAGCCTTACAATTTTAACATCCAGACCTTCCAACATAGCTTCTATTGAAATGCAGAACATCAGCTCTGTAGCCAGGAATTTTTCTTTCTGCCTCTAGATGACTTCAGTCTGAGGAATATAGATGGATCTACCCTAAGCCAACATCTGGTTACTTATGTCTCCTCTTTTAACCAAAATCTATTGTGGCAGAACACAGCTTACAGAGGTCAATGTATACATATGTATTCTCTATCATCACATGGTAGGGCTTCCCTGGTGGCTCAGTGGTAAAGAACCCACCTCCTTATTCAAGAGACATAAAAGACGGGTTTGATCCCTGGGTCAAGATGATCCCCTGGAGGAGGGCATGGCAACCCAACCAGTCTTGCATGGAGAATTCCATGGACAGAGGAGCTTGGCGGGCTACAGTCCATAGGGTTGCACAGAGTTAGACACAGCTGAAGTGACAGCATGCATGCCTCATCAGAGGGTTACTGATTGACCTTCATTTCCCCTAATTTAGCACAGAATACCTTTCCTTGTACTATTCTTTTTTCTATTTATCTATCTTTTTTATTCCAGAAACTTAGTTGATATACCTCTATCTATATATCCAGAGTTCATGAGTGTATATCTATATATTACAGTTCATATATTTCATATGCTGAAATATAGCATAGTGACTGGAACATATAAATATTTGAATATAAATCAATTTGACCTTGTTTTTATTACATCGAATGCATATCTTATAGCTATGCATTAAAATTTAATTTGATGGCTCTGCATGGTAATACTGAGCAATGCATTGGGAAATCTGGATTTGGTTGTTGACTACCACTAACATTTTTTTATACTCTTGAGTGAATCACTTATCAACTCTAGCCATAGTTTCCTTGTAAAATCAAGGGACTAAATCACATTAACTATATAGTCTCTACTGCTTCTTGAACTATTATTATTGAATCAAAATGAAAATATTCATATTTTCAATAGGCAAGAGGTTATGACAGTTGAAATTAGTAAAATGACAAAATTGACATTAATAAAATGAAAATAGTTGACAGTAATTTTTGTAGATCATAGCCATTTTTATGTTTCATCTCACTCTCATTATATTTTGTGCTTTGTTGATTTTTTTCCTATGTAAAAATCAATTTTATGCCCTTTTAAGGATGACTAACTTTAAAGCTGGCGTCCCATCTGTTTTCTCTTTGTTAGCAGACTTTTCGAGGCTACTCTGAGTTCATAAAGAAAATGATTTGCTTTGATAAATCAGCTTTTCAAAGAGAGAGAAAATAGCCTTAGATTTTCTTTATACACTAGCTAGTATCTAAAACCCATAAACTCATCTTAAGTACGAAAAAAAAATGGATGGTTATTTGAAAAATTTCTGTTATTAAATAAATCTCTTATCTCCAAGGCTCAACTATTTATACAGTGAAAGAATGTACTTTTGAAATTCCATGCTTCTTTTAAAAATTGTATCTAACTTGCAGGTAATGATATCCTGACCATAAATTTCCATACCAGAATTCATTTCCTGCTGTGTCTCACTACTGATACTCTATACTTCCATTTCAGAAAATCAGATGGTATATAAAGATGAATATTATTTCCTCACATACCCCAAACCACTCTGCATACTCTGTATCTTAATACATACTTGTTATATTATTTTGATGTTGTAAATTCTTTGAAGGACTTTTATGTAGTATTATGTCAAGCATAAAAGGTAAATGTTGTTATTTATCATGTTACTGTTCCATACATGCCCCCTGAATTTTCTTAAGTGATATTTTGCTGTGCTGTGGTTTAGTTGCTCAGTTGCGTCTGACTCTTTGCGACCCCATGGACTGTGGCCCACCAGGCTCCTCTGTCCATAGGGATTCTCCAGGCAAGAATACTGGAATGGGTTGCCATGCCCTCCTCCAGGGGATCTTCCCAACCCAGGGGTTGAATCCAGGTCTCCTGCATTGCACGCAGATCCTTTACTGTCTGAGCCACCAGGGAAGCCCTAAGTGATATTTGGTCTACCTTAAATGTTGCATGTTTCTGGAAGAAAATATAGCCAAAGCTAATACAAAATGGCTAGTAATCTAAACATCACATTTGAATAACATCTTGAATACACAGTTTCTAATCTGGGTATGTGTGTATGTACTTTTTTAATTTTATTTTTAAACTTTACAATATTGTATTGGTTTTGCCAAATATCGAAATGAATCCACCACAGGTATACATGTGTTCCCCTTCCTGAACCCTCCTCCCTCCCCATACTGTCCCTCTGGGTGGTCCCAGTGCACCAGCCCCAAGCATCCAGTATCATGCATTGAACCTGGACTGGTGACTCATTTCATACATGATATTCTACATGTTTCAATGCCATTCTCCCAAATCTTCCCACCCTCTCCCTCTCCCACAGAGTCCATAAGACTATTCTATACATCAGTGTCTCTTTTGCTGTCTCATATACAGGGTTACTGTCACCATCTTTCTAAATTCCATATATATGTGTTAGTATACTGTATTGGTGTTTTTCTTTCTGGCTTACTTCACTCTGTGTAATAGGTTCGAGTTTCATCCACCTCATTAGAACTGATTCAAATGTATTCTTTTTAATGGCTGAGTAATACTCCATTGTGTATATGTACCACAGCTTTCTTATCCATTCATCTGCTGATGGGCATCTAGGTTGCTTCCATGTCCTGGCTATTATAAACAGTGCTGCGATGAACACTGGGATACACGTGTCCCTTTCCCTTCTGGTTTCCTCGGTGTGTATGCCCAGCAGTGGGATTGCTGGGTCATAAGGTAGTTCTATTTCTAGTTTTTGAAGGAATCTCCACACTGTTCTCCATAGTGGCTGTACTAGTTTGCATTCCCACCAACAGTGTAAGAGGGTTCCCTTTTCTCCACACCCTCTCCAGAATTTATTGCTTGTAGACTTTTGGATCGCAGCCATTCTGACTGGTGTGAAATGGTACCTCATAGTGGTTTTGATTTGCATTTCTCTGATAATGAGTGATGTTGAGCATCTTTTCATGTGTTTGTTAGCCATCTGTATGTCTTCTTTGGAGAAATGTCTATTTAGTTCTTTGGCCCATTGTTTGATTGGGTCATTTATTTTTCTGGAATTGAGCTGTAGGAGTTGCTAGTATATTTTTGAGATTAGTTGTTTGTCAGTTGCTTCATTTGCTATTATTTTCTCCCATTCTGAAGGCTGTCTTTTCACCTTGCTTATAGTTTCCTTTGTTGTGCAGAAGCTTTTAAGTTTAATTAGGTCCCATTTGTTTATTTTTGCTTTTATTTCCAATATTCTGGGAGGTGTGTCATAGAGGATCCTGCTGTGATGTATGTCGGAGAGTGTTTTGCCTATGTTCTCCTGTAGGAGTTTTATAGTTTCTGGTCTTACATTTAGGTCTTTAATCCATTTTGAGTTTATTTTTGTGTATGGTGTTAGAAAGTGTTCTAGTTTCATTCTTTTACAAGTGGTTGACCAGTTTTCCCAGCACCACTTGTTAAAGAGATTGTCTTTAATCCATTGTATATTCTTGCCTCCTTTGTCAAAGATAAGGTGTCCATAGGTGTGTGGATTTATCTCTGGGCTTTCTATTTTGTTCCATTGATCAATATTTCTGTCTTTGTGCCAGTACCACAGTCTTGATGACTGTGGCTTTGTAGTAGAGCCTGAAGTCAGGTAGGTTGATTCCTCCAGTTCCATTCTTTTTTCTCAAGATAGCTTTGGCTATTTGAGGTTTTTTGTATTTCCATACAAATTGTGAAATTATTTGTTCTAGCTCTGTGAAGAATACTGTTGGTAGCTTGATAGGGATTGCATTGAATCTATAAATTGCTTTGGGTAGTATACTCACT
>NW_011495025.1:2677200-2678164 GCF_000754665.1 Bison bison bison | reverse complement strand
GGTCTTTAGTTTCTTTAGGTAGATATATTCCTAAGTATTTTATTCTTTCCGTTGCAATGGTGAATGGAATCGTTTCCTTAATTTCTCTTTCTGTTTTCTCATTATTAGTGTATAGGAATACAAAGGATTTCTGTGTGTTGATTTTATATCCTGCAACTTTACTATATTCATTGATTAGTTCTAGTAATTTTCTGGTGGAGGCTTTAGGGTTTTCTATGTAGAGGATCATGTCATCTGCAATAGTGAGAGTTTTACTTCTTCTTTTCCAATTTGGATTCCTTTTATTTCTTTTTCTGCTCTGATTGCTGTGGCCAAAACTTCCAAAACTATGTTGAATAGTAATGGTGAAAGTGGGCACCCTTGTCTTGTTCCTGACTTTAGAGGAAACACTTTCAATTTTTCACCATTGAGGATAATGTTTGCTGTGGGTTTGTCATATATAGCTTTTATTATGTTGAGGTATGTTCCTTCTATTCCTGCTTTCTGGAGAGTTTTGATCATAAATGGATGTTGAGTTTTGTCAAAGGCTTTCTCTGCATCTATTGAGATAATCATATGGTTTTTATTTTTCAATTTGTTAATGTGGTGTATTACATTGATTGATTTGTGGATATTGAAGAATCCTTACATCCCTGGGATAAAGCCCACTTGGTCATGGTGTATGATCTTTTTAATGTGTTGTTGGATTCTGATTGCTAGAATTTTGTTAAGGATTTTTGCATCTATGTTCATCAGTGATATTGGCCTGTAGTTTTCTTTTTTTGTGGCATCTTTGTCAGGTTTTGGTATTAGGGTGATGGTGGCCTCATAGAATGAGTTTGGAAGTTTACCATCCTCTGCAATTTTATGGAAGAGTTTGAGTAGGATAGGTGTTAGCTCTTCTCTAAATTTTTGATAGAATTCAGCTGTGAAGCTGTCTGGACCTGGGCTTTTGTTTGCTGGAAGATTTCTGATTACAGTTTCA
>NW_011495025.1:2648657-2677100 GCF_000754665.1 Bison bison bison | reverse complement strand
TGTTTCTTTTTTTTTATTTTTTTTAAATTTTATTTTATTTTTAAAACTTTACATAATTGTATTAGTTTTGCCAAATATCAAAATGAATCCACCGCAGGTATACATGTGTTTCTTGATGAGTCTGGCTAATGGTTTGTCAATTTTATTTATCCTTTCAAAGAACCAGCTTTTGGCTTTGTTGATTTTTGCTATGGTCTCTTTTGTTTCTTTTGCATTTGTTTCTGCCCTAATTTTTAAGAATTCTTTTCTTCTACTAACCCTGGGGTTCTTTATTTCTTCCTTTTCTAGTTGCTTTACGTGTAAAGTTAGGTTATTTATTTGACTTTTTTCTTGTTTCTTGAGGTATGCCTGTATTGCTATGAACTTTCCCCTTAGGACTGCTTTTACAGCGTCCCACAGGTTTTGGGTTGTTGTGTTTTCATTTTCATTCATTTCTATGCAAATTTTGATTTTTTTTTTATTTCTTCTGTGATTTGTTGGTTATTCAGCAGCATGTTGTTCAGCCTCCATATGTTGGAATTTTTAATAGTTTTTCTCCTGTAATTGAGATCTAATCTTATTGCATTGTGGTCAGAGAAGATGCTTGGAATGATTTCTATTTGTTTGAATTTACCAAGGCTAGATTTATGGCCCAGGATGTGATCTATCCTGGAGAAGGTTCCATGTGCGCTTGAGAAAAAAGGTGAAATTCATTGTTTTGGGATGAAATGTCCTATAGATATCAATTAGGTCTAACTGGTCTATTGTATCGTTTAAAGTTTGTGTTTCCTTGTTAATTTTCTGTTTAGTTGATCTATCCATAGGTGTGAGTAGGGTATTAATGTCTCCCAGTATTATTGTGTTATTGTTAATTTCTCCTTTCATACTTGTTAGCATTTGTCTTACATATTGTGGTGTACTTATTCGCTCAGTTGTGTCTGACTCTTTGCCACGCTGTGGACTGCAGCCTGCTGCCAGGCCCCTCTGTCCTTGGGAATTTTCCAGGCAAGAATACTAGAGCGGGGTTGCCATGTCCTCCCCCAGGGGATCTTCCAAACCCAGAGATCCAACCCAGGTCTCCTGCATCACAAGCTGATTTCTTTACTGTCTGAGTCACCGGGGAAGCCCAAGAATACTGCAGTGGGTAGCCTATCCCTTCTCCAGGGCATCTTCCCGACCCAGGAATTGAACTGGGGTCTCCTGCATTGCAGGCAGATTCTTTATCAGCTAAGCTACCAAGGAATCTAAACTAAAATATTTAAATTCAAATAATGAAAGGATATTGTGAAAAATAAATCAATGAAGCCAGAGAGAAGCTTCAAGAATCTGGGATCCAGACTGTTCTTTCATTCTAACTACTTTGTCATGGCTGGGGTTAGGGAGAGGAGCAGAAGTGAGGTAAGCGATTTGTCTACATCCTGTGTCCCTTTTTTCAACATCATTCTTACCTACTTATACAGTATTCACAGTTTCTGGATACCTCCACTTCCAGTGATTTCTTTCAAACCCTTTTCATCAGGGATAATCTGATTCATACACAGGTTTATATGACTAATAACTTAATAATGTTATACTTCAAGTTATCTGGATACAATTTCTGCATGAAGTTTGAGTATAATGTATGTAATAAACTAAATTCAGAATTAATAAGTGAGGAATATTTAAAAACCCTAGAGGAAGGAATCCCAGGGACAGCAGAGCGTGGTGGGCTGCCATCTCTGGGGTCGCACAGAGTCGGACACGACTGAAGCGACTTAGCAGCAGCAGCAGCAGCAGCAGAGGAAGGAAACAAAAGTAAGATTCTAGTATCAACAAAACAATTAGGTGGAGGGGTAGTTATTTATTTTTTGACAGAGTGACATGATTAGTATATATGACTTGGAATTCAAAGCCCTTATAGTACTACTTGAATCCTCTTGAGTAAGCCAATAATTATTAACAGCCTCAGTTTTCTATCTATAAAATGAAAGTGAGGTATTTGAAACAAGTTTTAATGTACAATTACAAGGATGAATTAAGATATTTTATGTGAAAGCAATCTATAACATTTCAAGTGTGTGACAGATGAGATTCTATAATGGTATTGTTTGCAGTAGCTCCCAAATTCTGCTATATTTCATTATGCATTGCCTTTGTTCAGTCGGTCAAGCTTACTCTAAAAATAACTTGCTTTATATTATAAAATACCACATGAACAATGTAAAATTCCTGAATTTTTATTTTGCTTCTTTTTTTTTTAATTTAAAAAACTTTTTATTTTGTATTGGGGTATAGTTGATTAACAATGTGTGATAGTTTCAGGTGAACATTGAAGGGACTCAGCCGTACATAAAAATGGATACAAGGATATATATTTTACTTCCTTTCTCGTGTTATCTCATAGATTAGATAAGTAATGGCTTACTTTTAGGAGTCTCCCAGTAGAGCTCATGGGGTAAAATATCTCATAAGATAGAATTATTTAAGCAAAGCATTTAGGACTCTCATTATTTAATCAGTATGACTATATTATGCATATATATATATATGTACTAGAATACAAGAGAAACAATAGGCTAGATTCTTAATTATATTACATATGTAGATTTATTGGATACAAGACATATTTCCATCTTGTTATTCTATAGCAAATGGCTATAAAGCCTTTGAATTATTCACAAAAAGACATTGTGAATAAAAATATTTTTGTGATTTTCTAATACTACTTTCAAGAAACACTGTACTATCTGAAGACCTAAGTAGACATTTTTTAAAATATAAATTTATTTAATTGGAGGCTAATTACTTTACAATATTGTAGTGGTTTTGCCATACATTGACATGAATCTGTCATGGGTGTACCTGTGTTCCCCATCCTGAACCCGCTTCCCACCTTCCTCCCCATCCCATCCCTCTGGGTCATCCTAGTGCACCAGCCCCGAGCACCCTTTTATTCAGAGAAGACATACAGAGGCCAATAGGCACATGAAAAGATGCTCATCACAATTAATTATTAGAGACATGCAAATCAGAACTATGAGGAGGTACCAACTTGCACCAGTCAGAATAGCCATTATTAAAATGTCTACAAATAACAAATGCTGGAGAGGATGTGGAGAAAAGGGACCTACAGGTAAATTGGCACAGCCACTGTGGAAAACAGTATGGAAGTTCTTCAAAAAAGACTGAAAATAGAGTTGCCATATGATTCAGCAGTCCCACTCCTGGGCATAAATCCAAACGAAACTATAATTTGTAAAGATACATGCATCCCGATGTTCACTGCCGCACTATTTACAATAACCAAGACATGGAAACAAAATGTCCCTCAACAAATGAGTGAATAAAGAAGATATGGTACATAAACATGATGAAATGGTACTCAGCCATAAAATGAATACAATAATGCCATTTGCAGCAACATGGATGAACCTAGAGATTATCATAATACGTGAAGTAAGCCACAAAGAGAAATACTGTATGATATCACTTATATGTGGAATCTAAAATAAAACACAAATGAACACATTTATGGAACAGAAACAGATTCACAGATATAGAGAACAGATTCGTGGTTGTCAAGGGGGAAGAGAGGAAGGGAAGGATTGGGAGTTTGGGATTAGAAGGTGCAAACTATTCTATATAGGACTGATTTAAACAATAATGTCCTACTGTTCAGCACAGGAGCCTATATATCATATGGCAACTTGTGATAAAACAAGGGAAAAGAATATGAAAAAACCATATGTATAATAATTAATTTGTTATACAGCATAAAGTAATTTAACATTGTTAACCTACTATATTTCAATAAAATTTTAAACAAAAGAGTGCTATCTAATATGTGCCAGATATTGGGCTCTGCCTATCTAAACAAGAGATTCATTTTTCATGTTGTTGTAGTTAAACCACAGTAACTGTCCACTATTTTGCATTCCTATGCAAACACAGAAAAATTATTCCCTATTCCTTTCCCTTACTGCTAAGTCGCTTCAGTCGTGTCCGACTCTGTGTGACCCCATAGATGGCAGCCCACCAGGCTCCCCCGTCCCTGGGATTCTCCAGGCAAGAACACTGGAGTGGGTTGCCATTTCCTTCTCCAATGCATGAAAGTGAAAAGTGAAAGGGAAGTCGGTCAGTCGTGTCCGACCCTCAGCGACCCCATGGACTGCAGCCTTCCAGGCTCCTCCATCCATGGGATTTTCCAGGCAAGAGTACTGGAGTGGGGTGCCATTGCCTTCTCCGTCCTTTCCCTTAGACATATAAAATTAGCTTAAACACTCAGTCTTTTATTTAGAAATCACACTTTTCTGGAATATCAGTTGTGCAGAATTATACTTTTTTAGGTTTCTTCTGAATTGAATCCTTAATCATTCACCCTTATTGCTACTGTAAGCAGCAATTGTATGAAATTCTCATTTAAATAAACATTTTACTAAAAAGAATTATTCACACTGAATGGGTTACAATACACACATATTAGTTCTAAAGACAACTCACTGTTGTTCATCAGAATTTTGTTCTTTGCAGAATTCATTTACTCTAGTTATACACAGAACAGAGAACAGCCCTCCTGGCTTGTGGGAAAACTGTTGCATGCTTTCACTTTTCTCAGAAGTTGATGCCTTGGTCTTCCTCTCTCAGGAACCAGGCCTTTAGCTGACCTTATTAACATTCACTTTGCTTATCTTACACGTGTGCTCTATCCCTGGTTGAATCCTAAATGCCCACCAGGAGGATTCAGTTTCCCCTAAGGAGTTTGGGAGTGAGACTGAGCCAGAAGAAGTAATTTAACTCCAGACAATTTCCTCTTGGTAATTTGTGCTATCTGAAAAAAGTAGGTCTTGTCTGCCGGAACCTTTGAATGTTTCTTTTTGGTTATTACTTCAACTTATGACCAAGCTTCCTGCTTGCAAAGCAGTAACTACTTCTCTATACAATCTCTCTGTGGTAGAGTGTTTCTAGACCTTTAAGAAAAACTCTTCTTTATCACCGAAAACAGATTCCACATCTAAGGGTAAAAACAGATGCAGGAAGCCAACACTTCTGCAGAGAAATGTCCTGTATTTATAACTGCTTTCAAAATCCTATTCCTCAGTGATGACAGGAAAAGGACAGTTGTTTTTAATAAATATGGCTTGAGTTTATACTGACATTTAAGTGGTTGTTATTGACAAAGAGACACATTTCAGGTCTACCGATTTACCCCATGCTAATATATTATGTAGTGAAAAATCAAAATTTGCTTTTTAAGTAGTTCATGACATTCCATTAGCATTCCTCCATGTGGAGAAAGTTATTTTTTAAGACAAAACCTTTGGATTTTATGCATCATGCTGTGTTTTTTATTGTTATTGTTGAGCAAGATTTATATTTATACATGTTTCCAGTGTCTATTAGTACATTGTATTGGGTTAATAAATGAGTTAATATTTTTTTAATTGTGAATTGTAAAGGCCCAGAAGAGTGTCTAGTGTATAATAAGTATTACATGTGTTTGTGAAATAAAAATTACAAAAGCTTAATTTCACTCTCCTAGTGGCTGTAAATGATTTTTTTTAAAGGATAGTAGTATATGCATATGACTTTTATTTTCAGAGATACTGAATTGGTCACTTTTATTTGCCTGATTTAGAGAAGCATTATTGCTCAGGCCAGTAATTCTCAGCTGGGGACAGTTATACCTTTCAGGAGACATTTGGCACTGTCTGGAGCCATTTCTGTTTGCCATAACTGGGTGCAGATGCACCTGGCACCTACAAGCGGAGGCAAAGGATGGTGGCAAGCAACCTGTAATTCACTGGGCAGTCCCCCACAGCAGAAAAATACATAACCCCAGTGTAAATAGTGCTGAGGCTGAGAAACCCATGGCCTAGAGCTTGAGTTCTAATTCACATTATGCTACCCACTAAATCCTGGAATCCTGGTAGGATTGACACGTAAGCGTTTCAGTTTCTTTGTCATTAAATGGGTATAATAAAATAATAGAAAGTTATTAATACATGAAACATAGCACGTAACTTGGCACATTGCAAATGGTCACTCAATCTTAGCTATTATTGTAAATAAGATCTGAGGTAAAGTGATTTATCTGCTGTCTAATCATTTTTCTAAATCTAATTATCTGCTCTCTCAAGTTTAGTATATTTAAGAATTCTTTCCCACCTTAGATCGTTTCACTATCAGGCATCAATAGACAACTAGGTCTTAAAAACATTCATCACTGCCTTACTGCATTTTTGTTGTTGTACATTAATTTTGTTCTGTCTTGTCCAAGATTCAAGGCTTGCTTAGAATTTCATAAAGGCAAATAATGCTTTCTCAAGAATGTGAATCCTACAATTGTCTTTTCCTTGGCTTCATTTTAATTGACTATATACAACTCAGTTCTCTAATAGGCTCAGGGTTAAGTCAACTGTGGACTTCATTAAAACTAAATTAGAAACTAGCATGATGGAGTTCTACCAAGAAAGATTTTTGTCTCCTTAAAGAGTAGAGTTCATAGATAGTGGTACAGCATTTGTTTGGAACACTATAGAACCCATCCTCTGAAAGCCGGACAAGAGAGTTTCCTTTAAGGTGCACACATCAATGGGAAGGGGTCTATGTACAGAATGTGTTAAGTGTTAGTTACTCAGTTGTGCCTGATTCTTTGTGACCCCAAGGACTGCAGCCCAGCAGGCTCCTTTGTCCATGGAATTTTCCAGGCAAGGATACTGGAGTGGTTTGCCATTTTCTTATCCAATGTGCAAAATACTTCCTTTTAATTCTTCTCTAAAATGTCACAATGTTGATTTATCCTTTATTTAAGAGAACTTATAAATATTACCAAAGAAAGGATGTGACAGAGGTCTCTTTGTCTGTCTCCAGGCATTAATAAATAGAAAGAAAATCATAGTGAAGATCAAGTTTAGATTGAAGACACAATGAGGAAACTCAGTATACACCATTAAAGGTGTTGAAGTATTCCAGTTTGTATTTTAGAAGCAAATTTGCTCACACTTTGGGTAAAAAGGGATTTACAGGCAAATTTTTTTTCATTACTGTATATTTACAGTAATGAAAATGGAGATTATTACATTTAACACTTATTTACAGATTTTGATATTTTACTCAATAAGCAATAATATTGTACATGTCTTTATTCAAAGCACTCTTCATATATGTAATCATATTTTACAGTACATAGAGATGGCTTCTTGATATCACTGTATTAAAAGTTGATGTTATTCTGCCTGTAGATTTATGTATTGCTATATTTTAGTAATTAAGAGAATAAATTACTGTAGAGTGTTCTGTCATTTATTCTGCTGCCTCAACTCATGCCTTCGTCATTTATTTTCTGCACTAATGAAGTGACCTGTTCAATTAATCTGCAGGTTACAAGACCTGTGTCAAATGGGGTCTCAGTCATCTGTTGTATCTATATTGCTACCACTACTCAAGCATCAAAGTTTATTCTTTTTATAAATTAAACTAGATTCTGAAAATTCTCTTTTTATTTCTGAATCCAAAATGTTTGCATAAATGGAAGATAAAGACATTGAGTTAAAGAGATTTTATTGGGAGTATTTCCATAACCCAGGTTTTGGCTAAGGAAATGTCTCTATGTGTCATGTTGACACATGGAGAAGAGAGAGATTAAGAAGTGCTGCTGTGCAATAACTCCTTTGTAATTCATTTTCTACAGTATTGAAAAAATGTACTGCAAGAGATTTTTTTCCAGTTGCTTTGATATCTAGTGCTTTAGATATGATGTCATGTTGCTTTTGTGGCTATGAAAGGTTTGTTATTTCCAGGTATATTTTGTAGTAACATATATGCCTTGCTTTTTATTGGGGAAAGTACAACTAAAGGGGAGGTGAAGCTACAAAAACATCCCTGAAAAGTTGACATTTCCCACTACTTTCAAGAAAGGAGGCAAAATATATACTACCAATGCTTGGTAGTTTATGATTCAGGTAATATATCAATTCATAAAGATCAAAGTAATCAGCTCATCTACTAGAGAAAAATTTCAAGAGAAAGAAAATTTCATATTAGATGTGTTTTTCCTTACTGATAAAATTTATGATTGTCAATTATTCTCTGGACTATATAATTATCAGGGAGTTACTGGTAAATGCCAGGGACTATTGGGAGTGGTGGATTCAGCATTAAACAAGGCAAGCAATGTCCCTGACCTTATGAAACTTTTATTTTAGTTGGCTTGGGTGTAGAAGTAAGTAGGCATCAAAGTGTCTATTCTTGAATGTAAAACATACAGTATTCTTCATTGTATGTTTTACTTCCTTGATTGAGAAGCTCATTAGTAGGAAACCATAAACCTTATTCAGGAGGCAAGTTCTCAGTATCAGTTACCCAAGAGTTACTCTTGCTACAAGAACTCTGAGCAGTGATAATTTTGGCTCACTTTAACATACTTTCATATACATATGTTATTTACATTCAAATTATGTTATTTTCAATAACCTTTATGATTTGTTAAAATACTATTTAATATTAGCAATTTTTGTAATTAATAACTTCTTTCTAGCTAGTTATTAGGAATTATTTCAAGTATTTATTTTTGCTCAGGAACAATTCTAGTTGTAAAACAATCTTTTGGGTTAAGTAGAGAACATGTGCAGAAAAATATATCTTAAAATCAAATAAGATAATCAGTCATGTGTTAAGTTTTAATCTATGTGATAAATTAGGAAGTCATTGCCTGATAACATTTTGGCAATTACCGGTATAGGTCACACACATGAAAAAAAATTCAGAAAACAATAAAAAAATTAAGCGCTGATTGAAACATGACTCCCCTCCTTGTTAATTCTATCATCGTGACATCCTGTCTCAGTGAAAATTGGCTATGCACATTGGCATAATTACTGTATGTCGACTTTTTATCAGATATCAGACAATGTTTAAATGTAATAAAACCCCCTAAAATCAGGATAAATCTTACAGTTAATGCTTTCAACAATGTTTCAGTGGAGTACATGTGGGTTTTTATCATACCTTCATATTGTCCTTTCTTCGATGCAGTTATATTCAGTGTTTGTACTACATGTATTAAGTTACCAATAATAATATTTTCAAAAAGTTTTTACTATGATTTGATTTTATAGCAAATATTATTTTGTATGTAACTGTTAGTGAAAAAATGTAATACTGTTGCCTTCAATTCCATATTCTCTCTAAATTAAAAACCAAATGCTTTATCAAAAGAAAGAATATACTCACACATAAATGAAATTGTATCATTGAGACAAATGCAAAAGGACCATCTATCAAACCTAAGAAAAGAAAGTGGAGAAAAGAAATTGGAATGAGAGGCTGGTGTGACTGATGAATGGATCACACCATTAATAAAGAAGGAGAGTGGTTTTTGTTTGTTCTTAATTAGCATCATAAGATTTTTCTTTCTTAGTGGTGTGTAAAATCATGTGTTTTAAAATCAGTCACCATGAATTCAGTGAAATGCAGATTATATGCTCTACTGATGAAATGAGAGGAAAAAAATATAGGGACATAAAGAACAGATTTTAATATAACTTCAATATTGACTTATTAATCACTAAATTTGCCATCCATTCATCTTCTATTATCAACTCTAAGGAAAGGTAATAAAATAACTGTTTGAGAACTAAATTGTCTAAAACTTAACATAATTATATTAGCTTGTAGAAATTTAATTCTGCTTTTGCAAAAGATGTGGCTAGGTATATGCACTGCAAGTTCCCTCTGGGCAGCATGATCCCTCTGAATCACTGCAGCCAAGTGTGTGTGTGTGTGTGTGTGTGTGTGCGCGTGCGCGCACGTGCGCCAAAACACATTTGGAATTAAGGGGATCTTTCCTGTGTTTGTCTATATAGAATAAACTATATATTTAAATGTAGGCTTTTAGAACTGGGATAAAATTGAATAAATTTTAGAGTTTTCTTCAATATCTAATCTTTGTCTTCCATTTTTGTCATCTCTTTCAATAGGCTCAGAAACAGTGCCCAGAAAAATTAATTTGTTCATCAAAGTTCACACAGTTCGATAGCAACATACACAAGATTACAGTCTTTCACTGAAAGTTCAGGGTTCTTTCCATTATGCCAAATTATCCCATGACAAACACACACATACTTTCACAACTAAACCCTTCATTTTCTCAGTTGGTAAAAAAGTTAGCATTGAAGTAAGTTCCTTTCAAAAAAAAAAAAAAATAGCCTATTCATTCGTGGCTACACCCCTTTGCCAGAGATCACCAACGTCCAATAACTTGTTGATACAAGAGTATAAGGTTCACAACCACTTGCTTAAATTGGAGACAACTCTGAGGAGTCATCCTAGCTTCAGATCTTCCTCTGTGATTACCCGAGATAGATTAATTGCATAGAGTTTAACTTCTGCCTCTGCAGACCCTGCTTTCTTCATTACCCAACAAGGACTCTACTTATTTTTGTTGCTCTCATCAAGATAAGTATTCTTCAGATGTGATATTAGGTATTTTATACAAGGTAGTTCATTGAATCTTAACAATAATTCTGTACACAGATACAGGTATGAAGATAAATCTTTCTTTCACAGATGAGGTAACTGGAGATTTGGGAAAGATAAGTGACTTGCCGTGGTCACTTAGCTAGAAACTGATTCTGGTTGACTTTCTCATTAGAAGCTGCCTAAATGGAGGAGCTGATTCTCTTATGAACAGTACCATTTTCCATTATGTAATGTAGAACCTTGCTCTCAGTAGAAGTCAGTAAATATTTATCAGATCAGCAAAGGAACACTTCTATGTCTGACCACAAATTCATGCCATTAGCCCCTGAGCTGTGCAATCTCCTGTGTACATCATGAGCCCTGGACTTAATGATGAACATCTCAAGAACTAAAAAGAAAAAAAAAAAAGTCTAAGGTGTCAAAAGCAAATTATGGTTTAAAAAAAAAAAGGAATGGGTGATTTAAATATGCTTTTTAAGAAATTGGAAGATCATTCATTTTGTTTCTTTTTATGGTAGATTCTCATGTACCTTGTAGGTATCAGAATTTATACCAGAGAAGGAGCACTGAAGCTGCCTGTGGGATTGACTTATTTGATCCCTTTCAGTACATCTTATTAAAACTGCATATTAAATTTAGTGTAATATCCCAGGAGGGTTAAAATGACCACATAAAGAAAATGATGAACATTTCCCCAAATGTAATGTTAAAGTAAGGGAAAAGAAGTTTCCACTCCTCTCCTCAACTTTCATAGGCAGTCAATCAGTCAGTTCAGTTGCTCAGTTGTGTCCAACTCTTTGTGACCCCGTCGACTGCAGCACGCCAGGCCTCCCTGTCCATCACCAACTCCCGGAAGTTAATCAAACTCATGTCCATTGAGTTAGTGATGCCATCCAACCATCTCATCCTCTGTCATCCCCTTCTCCTCCTGCCTTTAATCTTTCCCAGCATCAGGGTCTTTTCCAATGAGTCAGTTCTTCACATCAGCTGAATATATATAAATTGGAATATTCTTATAATGAATTTAACATTGTCTCTTTTTTTCTCAAACAAACTTTTTTTTCTCAGTATTTTACTCCCATGGTTTTTCTAACATTTGGACGTGATAATAAGCACAGTGTTTGAAGAACTGTCAGTAACTGATTCTATGGTTAAGTAAGCATCTTATAGAAGTCAAGTCACAAAGATGAAGAGAAAATAAAATCTCACATTTCTATGTTGGTCCAAATACCTACATTATGGAAAAGAGCCAAGAAAAAGCCAAAAAATTTTCTGAAAAATGAATCAAAATATTTTATATTCTTACTCCCAAGAAAAGTTCCAAAACATCTTCTGTAAGTCATACAATGCTTCCTTCAAACAACCATATAACCAGCCTATGTTTACTGCAAATCAATGGGAGAGTTAAAATGGCAAATTAGAAGTAATGGAGAGGATCTAAGTTAGCACAAATCAAAAACTGCTAACATTAAAAAAAATTTTTAAGATATGATTAGCAAAATGTCTCAATCTGAAATCCCTGAGTATAAGGACATCTGTTAAGATCCCCTAATAGACCTCAGTTTTACAAAAAAATTTGGAGGTTCATCTCAGTAATAATAATGTAGAAGCACCAATTTAAGTTACAGTATGGTTCTGCATGAAATTTATTTTAGAAAAATGTGAGACATTTTAGAAATATTCTCATGGGAATACTGGGAGAGAGGATGAATTGGTGTTTAATCAAGCAGACTGTAATCCTACACTATCTGTAGAATATTAACTCACTGTGCTTCAGTTTTCTAGTCTGTATAATGGAACTAACAGAAACTACCTCAAAAGACTCTTGTGAAGAATATATATGTAAGGGAAGGAGAAAAACGCTTGTCATATAATATATCCTCTATAAACATATCATAGCAAGCAGAGAAAATTTTTCAGTGAATATTTATTAAATGCTTAATATGTACCAGAGAATTGGGTCAGGAGGCTTAGACTGGATATAGGAGAAGCAGATGAGCTGAGGTTGCCTCTTTGTGGTGTATCAGCAAGGACTTGAATTACAGGATATATGAGGAAAAACAGAAAGCAAAGGTGATTTATAGGTATTGGCCTGATAATGGTACCATTATTGAAAAGGAGAATTTTGGGTTAAGAATAAGGTGCAGAGTCAAGATCAAGTGTGTGTGTGTGTGAGAGACTAGGAATGTTAATTAGTCAAAGTGATGATGTCTCAATAAGTAAATTAGGGCTCAAAGTAGAGATCAGGCTTGGAGAAATGGCTTCCTAGGGAACAATGAAAAGTCGGGTACTGAAAAACTATGCCATTTAGAGGTCAAGTACACAGAGATTTTCACGGGCCCTTCAGCATCTTTTGTACTAGCCTATCGCCTTGTGCCCTGTTTTCCTCTCTCAACTCCTTCTCCACTTTGCCCACCTTCTTTTAGCAACAATAAATCTTTCATTTTTGCCACCAGAGCAGTAATCCAGCTAGTGAGTTTCTAGCTCAGTATATTTTTCTAAACCAAGACAGTGCTTTCTTCAAGAGGAATTTTGGTGCCAGCTTGTAATCTTTGCTTCCCCTACCACATGATTTGATAAGCTATGTCTTACTCCTATCATTACAGTAGAAACTTCTTGTGAGAAAGAAGATGGCTATATACTCATGGACCCGATTTTGATTAATAAAATGCATCCTAAAGTCTAAATGAAACACATGCTGAGATTTAAGTGTTCTCTGTAGGTCACTGGAGTGACCTTTCTTTAGTTTCTTAAATTTTTATGTTATCACTCTGCTGATACAAATTATTATATCAATAACTCTAAAACTCTGAGCACACACTCATATAAATATAGCATATTAAATCCAGTGAAAGATGCAAAGCTTCATATATGGATATTCATTACTTATTAAAATAACATGTATTCTCTGAGAAAACTGCATAATTTAAATTTAGGAAATTACGTAAACAAATTTCAAAATGCCTTTTTGTTCAACTCTGAAGAGAAATGAGCTACCAAGCTGTTAAATGACATCAAGAAACCTTAGATGCATATTATTAAGTGAACAAAGTCAATCTGAAAAGACTATGTATTGTATGATTCCAAGTACATAATATTCTGAAAAAGCGAAACTATGAAGACCGTGGTTGCCGGTGGTGTGGGGAGGAGGGGAGAGATGAGTAGGCAGAGCACAGGGGATATTTCAGGTGGGGAAAATACTCTCTATGATAATATAATAATGGTTATATGTCATTATAAATATGTCCAAACTCATAGAATGTAGTACTCCAAGAGTGGACCTTAAGGTAAGCTGTGAACTTTGGGTGATTATGATGTAGGTTCACCCTTGGTAAAAAGTAACACCATTATGTGGCTAATAAGGAAAGTTACAAATGTGTTGAGGGCAAAGGGTATACGAAAAATCTCTATACCTTCCTCTCAGTATTGTTGCCAACTTAAAACGGCTGTTTAAACAAGTATTTTAATAAATGATTCTTAGAATCAAGATAATTAATAGTGGTTAAATCTTTCATTTGACCACTATTTATAGTAGGACTGTGCTGGGAAATTTAATCCAATTGGAAAGAGAAGAGAATTCTATTGGTGTTTTTCAAAGTCTGGTTGAAAACTTAGGGTTTTGGAAGCAAATGTGAAAACACCACTCTGTATTCTGTGTGTATGCTGTGAACATACTTTTTTGAAGGCATCTTTTCTTTTTCCATGTCTTTACCACAGGCTACATATCGAAATCGAATTGTGAGCCAAAATCTCAGCACAAGGGACAGAAAAATAATGCATACTCCCACCGAGGACCATTTTAGATCCCCAGCAGCAGACCAGACAAGCCCCTACAAAAGCAAAGCCTGCCAACTCCCCAGTTTATGTCTAAGCAGTCTTTTGAAGGACAAAGAACTAGTCGAAGTTATCAAACACTCAAGAGGAACTTATGAAACCCTCACGTCAGAAGTCACCCAGAATTTACGGGCCACTGTAGGGCAGAACTCTATGAAGCCAACAGCTAAGACGGAAGGGCTCGCCACGTTCTCAGAGAAACCAAAGGACCAAGCTGCTGCGGCCCGGCAGCATTCAACCTTTACAGGAAGGTTTGGACAGCCGCCAAGAGGGCCAATCTCTTTACACATGTACAGCAGGAAGAATGTTTTCCTCCATCACAATTTACACACAACTGAGCTGCAGACTCTGGGTCAGCAGGACGGGTAATGAAATCACCCTATTCCTGTCTCTGGGTAGGATAAGATGGTTAGTGTTTCTCGTGCATAGCTCATGTTCATATTTTCATGTATTTCTTATTACTTTTTAGTTTTAGTTTTAAACAAAGAATTTTACTTTTTTTTTTAGAATGAGGGTTCAAGCATGTGAATTGAATTAGGTTTAATAGCTTTGGAGACTTTATTATCTATATGTAAAATAAATGAGACCATCTCGCTGTTTTATACAGGCCATAAAATTTATCTTTTATCTTCATCAGTCACTGATATGCATTGAAGTTTCAGAAGGTAATATCAAATAGCACTCTGTTCACTTAATGGTGTTACTGTGAAAATAGATGTGAGGAATAAATAGATAAAGGAATTGTAAGAAATTTTAAATTACATAGTTAATAGAAAGAGAAAAAGAGGGATTTTAAAGTCTTATATTCGGTAGTGTATTTATTTAAGAATGAAGCTTGTTTGCGTGTAACCCAGAGATGCGTTTTTCTCTCTATTACATACAGTCAAGCTTATCTTGCCATACGATTATGGGGGAAAATAGTATTTCTTGTATCCTCTAAATGTTTAGTTCATACTAGTTCACAAAGGATTTCAGACTGAGTAATTGCTAGCCAAATAGAGGATGACAGCTCTGATCTTTGAAAAAATTTGCTCTTAGTTTTTGCTATTGATGTTGAAGTACTATGACATAAGACACTGAGGTGGGAATGTTGGCTAAATTTTGTCAAATGATGCAGAAAGCATGACATGCTACACTTTTTGAGTCATTGTCTTGGTTCTATCACTTTAGTTTTTTTTACAATGTGAAGAAAGGAACACTCTAAGAAAATTACTTTACTTCACCTTCCTTGTATTAGTGTATTTTTCACTTAATTTTTTTTATCTGTGTCCAGTTTTGCTTCATATACATTAACCCATATCAATGACCACATGATGAATTGAGGAATGGAAAGTCAGTTTCTTGGTAGCCCAGTTTACACTGTTTTGTATATTCAGTCATCTAGATTTACAGGAAAAAGTAAAATATGTGGGAACTTTGGTGATTTGATCTTAGAAATAAATCTCTGACAGGAATACTGAACTCACTTGATGGCAAATATGTCTCTTTAACAAACAAGGTGTAATGTTTTATATGCAAATGCACGAGATAAATAATTTCTTTATGTTTAATTAATAGAGCTATATGCAGCTATATAAATAAATTAATAAATAATTTTTAAATGACCAGTAGGAATCAGGGCAGCAGTTTTCTTACGCAAAGATAAAAGCTAATTACTGTGTCCATAGTAGGCACAGTTTATGTAAATTGAAATTGTCATACCTACTGCATGATCTGACTCCCTTGCACTCTGACAGACAGAATTCATGAAATGAATAAAGGGAAACTGGGATAGCCAATTTAGCATGGCATCTGACTAACCTGCTAAAATTAAAGCTATGCTGAAATGCATCTCCTAAAGCAGAAGTGTATTTGAGCTCTGTGCTTTGGGGAGAAGGCATTATATATCCCCTTCCTGGCTTTAACTATTAAACTCTGACCACTTTTCAAACTGATTAGAATTGATAAGAAGAAAGAGTTTAGTGGATACACTGAACTTATAATTTTGGTTTTCCAAAGGAGAACACATGTGCATCTAAGACAAATGTTTGCCAAATGTTTTCTTTCTTTGTGTATTTGTAATTCTGCCAAAAGAGAATAATGCACACTGCAATTTGCTTGGCTTAATGACACTGCAATCTAAAATTCCCACTATACTTTACATGTTATAATATTTCATTCGGATAGGCATTTTGGGCTGAACGGTGTTTATGAAATGATAGAAAAATTATGATTATTAATTGTGGAATTCAGCTTCATTTGTCCTGAAAGTTGGTGTGTGTTACTAGAGTATTTGAAGTCTGTAAATAAATTAGCACGGTAAAATAATCAAGGATTTTTTCCCAGGATATGGAAGAACTATGTATCACAAATAATGTTTTTGATTTGGACTTTTAGAGTTTATAGTTTTACTTTCCTGGAAGATAGACTTTTGACTTATACTTTGTAAAAAAAAAATAATCTATTTAAGAAAATCTGTCATTTAATAGACATTTTAAGAGATGTTTTAAATGCTAGTATTTTCTTGAAAAACCTTTTTTAAAGCTGAAACATTCAAAAAGAAAACTTGGATTAAACAGTTCAATTTTAAAAGGAAGGATATTTTTTGGAAATATCATCTTAAAGCTGTTTTGTATCAGTATTTTCAGCATTGTTATAATATTATTTGTAATACTAAGTGTAACTCAGGCCTGGAGAAGTTGTAAGCCCACTATGCTAATATACATCAGTAACTGTAAAACAGGGGATCTTTGTAAGTTTCTCTTGTGTATATAGAGTACTCACATGGGCATTCTTTCAACAAAGTGATTTCTTTGTACTAAAATCTCTAGTTTTCTAAGACAGTTCCATGTATAAAAATGATTTATACATTTCTCCAAGGCAGTACATATCCAAAGACATGACACCAGGGGGAAAAAGTGCTTGTTTTTCTGACGGAAGCAGTTGTCTTTTCTTTCCCTTCCTGTTTCTTCTGTGCATGTGTATGTGTAGCTAAGTCTAAGTAACTCTGTAAAATTTCTGCTGCAGATTTTCTCCTCTGAATTTAGAATGTGTTTTAAAGGACACTTAAGAAGAGAGATTCCTTGAGAAAAAGCTGTTTCCACCTGAAATAAACGGTCTTCGTTTTTTAAATTATTGGAACATGCAACTATATTTCTATGAACTCAGTGGTTTTGTTCAAATAATTTTATATGCTAACACAGTCACAGCAAAATTATTCTCTCTCAAACTGTATTTTCTTATTTGAAGCACCACAGTCTTTGTGCAGGTGACACCATGAAAGTAGCTGCAGTGCTAAAGGTGGGAATCTATCATATCAATACGCTCAGGGTGAGGACCTAGGGCCACACATCATTTAAGTTGTTCTGTTTTTTTAATTGGTTGAGGATATAAATAAAAGAACCAGCGACTAGTCAGCAATAAACATTTGTAGAAATGCTCATATTTACTTAAAATGTTTACAAAGATTTTCCTAATTAATGTGGGTTGGATGACCTGTGTTTTACACCTTGTATTTTCCAAGATTTCATCCGAGCCTGTTGTCATTAATTTTCTGTTACTGAATTCAAAGTAATTAATTGAATTCAAAGAAAACTTCACATTTTGTTTCACTTATCTCATGTGTGTTTCACAGGGATACTACTTCCCCTAAAAAGAGTTAAGATTTTCTTTTTATTATCATGCATTTAAGGACCACATCCCCAAGATAAGTGATCATAGTCCACTAGTCCTCCCACGACCTGTCTTAGCACCTTAGTTACTAATAGAATAGCAGGAGCAGTCTGGTGAGTACAATTTCTCCACAATTATCCACATCCATTATCACCTTTCTCATTTTTAAGAAGTAATAACCCATTGTTGTGGGTAACCTGGAATACTGGGTGTAGTCTTGTAAACTTTATTTTGTTCCACATTTCTACTTTCAAAACTTTAAAGTCCAAATATCTATAGAAGCAGAAAGTGCTTCAAAACATCACTTACAAGTCCACTCAATCACCATGCAGGTCAATGAGGAAAAAGAAAGGAAGATGACTGTTGAAGTGCAGTGTATGATTGCCCTTCTCATCCCTAAATCACACTCCCCATGACCTGAGACTTTTCTTTGGTGATATATCCATTTAAGTATAGCTTTGATTCATTTATCCTAGTATTTGATTGCATTCTGTGACTTGATTCTATTTAGACCCTATTATCAGGTTTTTATTAATAGTATGTTTTTTTTAATATTAGTTTTTTAACCCCAAGAATTAATTCAATCAGAGATAAATTTTCTTTGATAATTTACTCCTCCTAGAATTGAAAAATTTTTCCCTTGTTCTTTTTCCATGTGCGAATTTTATCATGCCAACACTAGTCTATGTCTACACACATAGCAGGGATTATAGAAAATATGAACAATCTGGGTTCTTATAAAAAGCTGAATTGCACCACAGTATAAAAGAAAACAGCCAGCTACCAATCAATTAAACAAAGAATCCCACTTCTCAAACATTATACATTAGTTAAGCATTAGTCACTCATTTGTACCTGACTTTTTGTGACTGCATGAACTGCAGCCCACCAGGATCCTCTGTCCATGGGATTTCCCAGGCAAGAATAATGGAGTGGGTTGCCATACCCCTCTCCAGGGAATCTTCCAGGCCCAGAGGTTGAACCTGGGTCTCCTGTTTTGAAGGCAAATTCTTTACCATCTAAGTCATCAGGGAAATTTCCTAACATTATACATTAGCAGTGCCAAATTTTTATTTTTTATATCTCAATTTGTGTCAAGTTCTTTTACCAATAGTTAAACCATAAGCATATCTACCAACTATTTTTTTTACAATAAATTTGATCTTGCTCAGAACCCACTTGCTCAGTACCAAGTAGTTTAGCCCAGAAGTATTTGTCAAAGATACCATTTTCCAGGTGTTTGTCCATGAAAAAAGAATGATGCCAGTTCACTTCATTTAAGACCTGACAAATTACCCACAGAAATTAAAACAATGAAAATTAATACAGAGTGGGTTTCTTCCACCTAAGTAAGTAATCTAGAATGTGGGATCTCATGATTCCTTCTAGAGAATGTGCAATATAGCCCCATTGACTTCACTAGTTTAATCTAACAAACATATTTTTTCCTCCTGAAAACAAAATTGAAGACAAAGAGGCTTCCACATCTTATCAGCCTTTACAAAGATTACCTCATTCCTTTGGTAAGCTCAGGTCATTGTTATAAAATGCCATAGACCGGGTGGGCTTAACAATAGACACTTATTTCCCACAGCTTTAGAAGCTAAGACAAAGTTGCCAGCTGGTTCAATTCTTGGTTTACAGAGAGCTATGTTCTTCTCCTGGAGGAGGAAATGGCAATCCACTCCAGTACAAGCCAGGAGAACCCCATGAATAGTATGAAAAGGCAAAAATATATATATATATATTACTTCGGAAGAAGAAGGCCCACACCCCCAGGTCTGAAGGTCTCCAATATGCTTCTGGGGAAGAGCAGAGGACAATTACTATTAATAATAGCTTTAGAAAGAATGAAGCAGCTGGGCCAAAGCAGAAACAATGCTCAGTTGTGAATGTGTCTGGTGGTGAAAGTAAAGTCTGCTGTAAATAACAATATTGCATAGGAACCTAGAATGTTAAGTCCATGAATCCCAGTAAATTGGACCTGGTCAAGCAAGAGATGGCAAGATTGAGAATTGACATCTTAGGAATCAGTGAACTAAAATGGATGGGAATGGGCCACTTTAATTCAGATGACTGTTATTTCTACTACTGTGGGCAAGAATCCCTTAGAAAAATTGGAGTAGCCCTCATAGTTAGAAAAGAGATTGAAGTGCAGTCCTTGGGTGCAACCTTAAAAGCAACAGAATGATCTCAGTTCATTTCCAAGGCAAACCATTCAACATCGCAGTAATCCAACTCTATACTCCATTCATTGATACCAAAGAGACTGAAGTTGACCAGGTCTATGAAGATCTATAACACATTCTAGAATTGACACCAAAAAACAGATGTCCTTTTTCATCGTAAGGAATCGAAATGAAGCAAGGCAAAGGCTAAGTTTTGTCAAAAGAACACACTGATCATAGCAAACACCCTTGTCCAAAAAACCAAGAGATTACTTTACACATGAACAATCAAGATGCTCAATACTGAAATCAGTTAATTATATTCTTTGCAGCTGAAGATGGAGAATTTCTATACAGTCAGCAAAAACAAGACCTGGAGCTGACTGTGACTCAGATCATGAGCTCCTTGTTGCAAAATGCAGGCTTAAATTGAAGAAATACAGGGAAAACAAGGCCATTCAGGTATGACCTAATTCAAATCCCTTATTATATACTAGAAAAGTGAAAGTCACTCAGTCGTGTTCAACTCTTTGTGACCCCATGGACTACACAGTCCATGTAATTCTCCAGGCCAGAATACTGGAGTGGTTAGCCTTTCCCTTCTCCAGGGGATCTTCCAAACCCAGGGATCAAACTCAGGTCTTCTGCATTGCAGGCAGCTTCTTTACCATCTGAACCACCAGGGAAGTCCAAGAATATTGGAGTGGGTAACCTATCCCTTCTCCAGTGGCTCTTCCTGACCCAAGAATCGAACCAGGCTTTCTTGCATTGCAGGCGGATTCTTTACCAGCTGAGCTAACAAGGAAGCCCTTATACACTAGAGATAATGGATATATTCAAGGAATTAGACCTGATAGAGTGCCTGAAGAAAACTGGATGAAGATTCATAACACTGTACAGGAGGCAGTGACCAAAACCATTCCCAAGCAAAAGAAATGAAAGAAGGCAAAGTGGTTATCAGAGGAAGCTTTACAAATAGCTAAGGAAAGAAGTGAAAGGCAAGGGAGAAAAGGAACAATATACCCGAATACAGAGTTCTAGAGAATAGCAAGGAAACACATGGAGTTCTTAAATGAACAATGCAAAAAATAGAGGAAAATGATAGAATGAGAGAGACTAGACCTCTCCAAGAAAAATGGAGACATCAAGGAAACATTTCATGCAAGGATGAGCATGATAAAGGACAGAAATGGTAAGGACCTAACAGAGGCAGAAGAGATTAAGAAGAGGTGGCAAGAATACACAGAAGAACTACACAAGAAAGGTCTTTATGACCCAGATAACCACGATGGTGTGGTCACTCACCTAGAGCCAGACATCCTGGAGGATGAAGTCAAGTGGGTCTTAAGAAGCATTACTACAAGCAAAGCTAGTGGAAGTAATGGAATTCCAGCTGAGCTATTTCAAATCCTAAAGGATGACACTGTTTAACCACTACACTCAATGTGTCATCAAATTTTGACTGTGTGGATCACAACAAACTGAGGAAAATTCTTAAAAAGATGGGAATACAGACCACCTTACCTGTCTCCTGAGAAACCTGTTAAGATGCAACAGTTTGAACTGCTCATGTAACAATGGACTGGTTCAAAGTTGAGAAAGGACTCCTAAAAGGCTGTATATTGTTACCCTACTTATTGAGCCTCTAAGCAGAATACATCATGCAAAATGCTGGGCTGGATGAATCACAAGCTGGTATCAAGATTGCTGGGTGAAATATCAACAACCTTAGATATGCAGATGATACCATCCTAATGGCAGAAAGTGAAGAGTACATAAAGAGCCTCTTGATGAGGGTGAAAGAGGAGAGTTCAAAAGATGGTTTGAAACTCAACACTTTAAAAACTTAGATCGTGGTCCCATCATTTCATGGTGAATAGAAAAGGAAAAAGTGGAAGCACTGACAGAGTTTTTTCTTGGGCTCCAAATTCACTGCAGATAGTGACTGCACCCATGATATTTAAAGACACTTGCTCTTTGAAGGGAAAGCTATGACAAACCTAGACAGCATATTAAAAAGCAGAGACATCACTTTGCTGACAAAGATCCATATAGTCAGAGCTATGGTTTTTCCAGTGGTCATGTACAGCTGTGAGAGTAGGACCAAAAAGAAGAAGGCTGAGTACAGGAGAATTGATGCTTTCAAACTGTAGTTCTGAAGAGGACTCCTGAGAGTCCCTTGGACAGAGAGACTATCAAACCAGTCAATCCTAAAGGAAACCAACCCTGCATATTCACTGGAAGGACTCTTGTTGAAGCTCCAATACTTTGGTCATGTAATGGGATGACCCAGCTCATTGGAAAAGACCCTGATACTGGAAAAGATTGAAGACAAAGGAAAAGGAGGCAGCAGAGGATGAGATGGTTAGATAGCATCATCAACTCTATGCACATAAGGTTCATCAAAACTCTGGGAGATAATGGAGGACAAAGGAACCTAGCATGTTGTAATCCATGGGGTTGCAAAGAGTCAGATATGACTTAGCAACTGAATAACAACAACAATGCTCTTCTCACTGTTTTCTCACATGGCCTAAAGTAAACAAGCTAAGGTCTTAACCAATCACTAATCCTGCCATGAAGTGCCAGGTTCATGGCCTTGTCTAAATCTAATCTCTTTCCAAAGTCCTGACCTCCATGCCCTATTACACTGAGATTAGGACTTCACGTATAAACTTGGGGAAAACACAAACATCCAGTGCACAGCATTCATTTTCATCCTAGTAAGTTTACTATTGTTTTACTCTTTTCACAGATGACATCAGAAAGGTTAGGTAATTTGCCACACAACATACATGGTTAACTAAACTGGATTTCATGGCTGACTTTATTTTTCTGGGCTCCAAAATCACTGCAGATGGTGATTGCAGCCATGAAATTAAAAGACGCTTACTCCTTGGAAGGAAAGTTATGACCAACCTAGACAGCATATTGAAAAGCAGAGACATTACTTTGTCAACAAAGGTCCATCTAGTCAAGGCTATGGTTTTTCCAGCGGTCATGTATGGACATGAGAGTTGGACTGTGAAGAAAGCTGAACGCTGAAGAATTGATGCTTTTGAACTGTGGTGTTGGAGAAGACTCTTGAGAGTCCCTTGGTCTGCAAGGAGATCCAAACAGTCCATCCTGAAGGAAATCAGTCCTGAATATTCATTGGAAGGACAGATGCTGAAGCTGAAACTCCAATATTTGGCCACCTCATGCGAAGAGTTGACTCATTTGAAAAGACCCTGATGCTGGGAAAGATTGGGGGCAGGCGGAGAAGGGGACGACAGAGGATGAGATGGTTGGATGGCATCACCGACTCAATGGACATGGGTTTGTGAACTCTGGGAGTTGGTGATGGACTGGGAGGCCTGGCACGCTGCGGTTCATGGGGTTGCAAAGAGTCAGACACAACTGAGTGACTGAAATGAATTGAACTGAAACTGGATTTCATATCCCTTGATCTTTCCATTTATACTATGCTTATGTCCAGAGTTAGGCTTCCTCCCAAGGAGGCAGAGTGATTCAAGCATATATGTGATGCCTCAATTTCCTATACTCCTAAAATTCTAATGCTATTGCTAGCAAAGAAAATCTGAACGTTGATCTATTTTAGTAAACCAGAACACTACCCCTTCCAAAGCTTTTAAGAACAATTATTGATGTTTAGATCAATAAATGTAGAATCCTGAGAGGAAAGTACTTACTATATTTCAAGTTTACTTCTCAAAAATCTGACATCCTAATTTTCTTTCTTTGATGGCAATTGGGAAAAATAGTAGGAAGTAATTTCATGCTGTATTTTTAAAGTAGAGAGCCAATAAAGTGTTCAGCATAAGGAAAACATATAATAAATGAAAAATAACCTAGTTATCAGATTTCATAACTATTTATTTCCCTTATTTTCTGAGGACACTGGTACAAATATCATTGAATTTAACAGGCTTGTATTTCCTTATTTACATTTTTTAAGAAGATAATTACAAAATTAGTCTAAATTTTCTATCTAGGGATAAAATTATAAGTCATTTTAAATTTCTTCAATATTCAGAAAGAATTGAAATTAAATGGGAAATACTAATTTATTTGCTCTACATTTTTAAATTCATTTTATTTTATAGTTAACCATATATACCTAAATACTGTCTGAATAAGATATAATCCTACCATGAATTGTGTCTTCCAAAGTCTTATTTTCATAAATTCAAGAGAATTGGAATATTAACTTAACTAGATCCTATTTTTAAGAGGAAAAGGACAAGTTTAGTATCCTAATAATTTGCGTTTGAGATTATTAACATTTATAGTAATATTTTCTATTCATCAAAACTAATATTTTGATGAGACATAATAAAAATTACTCTAAAAATTAAAATTTTTAGTAATACTGAATACCCTAGTATTCTTTTGAAGCTGTTAATTTTCCAGTAAGAATAGTGATTTCACTTAATGTCAATTTTGCCATTTGATAGTATTTCAAGAAAAGACTGATACACTGAAGCATGATGATCACAAAAATATGCATAATGCCTCTGAAAAATAAATTTTAAAAAGTATGTTGTGTGGTACCTGACTACTTTTATTATGACATTAATTTGTTCCGAACCTGTCTTGGTGATAGACTGGTTTACACATGTATTCACACTAGGCATAAAGGAGTACGGTTTATTTCTAGATTTTTGAAGTTATGCTTATGGGGAAAAGACAAATCAGCCACTTGCTTCATCAGCTAGTTGACTTCTACTTCCCCATCCTTTGCCACCATGCTTCTTTATTTCTGATATACAGTCATAAAATACAGTATCTCAGAGGCCATTGAGAGAATATGATACTATTATTTCATTTCAATACCAGTGTGGAATCTCTTACTCTGGACTATATTCTTTATCTTCATTTTTTACAACTGGGCAAAATTCAAAATATATGTGAGAATGTTTTGACTTAATGAAACTATTTTACATTTTTTGAACAGAAAAAATACAAAATTATTCTAAATTCTCTCTCTCATACACATGCACACAGACTTTTCTAAAATGGCGGAAAGACTGATGAGTCAGAATGGCTACTCAAGCATTTGAAACAGTGCATGAATATGTATCCATTTGGCATCCATAGCAGCCAATAGTGAAGAAGTCAATGGCATCCCACTCCAGGACTCTTGCCTGGAAAATCCCATGGACGGAGGAGCCTTGTAGGCTGCAGTCCATGGGGTCGCTCAGGGCCGGACACAACTGAGCAACTTCACTTTGACTTTTCACTTTCATGCATTGGAGAAGGAAATGGCAACCCACTCCAGTGTTCTTGCCTGGAGAATGCCAGGGACAGGGGAGCCTGGTGGGCTGCCGTCTATGGGGTCGCACAGAGTCGGACACGACTGAATTGACTTAGCAGCAGCAGCATCAAGCAGCCATTAAGCAAGAACATACACTTAAAATGCTGCCGCAATCTCTCAAAAGCACACCTTTAACTATAAAATAGTGCATCAGGTATTCTCCAATATGCACCAGATATTCTCTGCAACTTCAGAGTAAATGATTCCTCTTTGTTCTGTACTTTATATATTGTGATTTTAAAAAACTGAGATGAACCTGTATGATATATTTTTAAAATTTATATGTGGTATGATATTTATGGTTTAAAAGTCAAGCCATTTTCCTGACAGTGGGAACAGTTCCTCTTTGATTCTAACCTCTATTTTCTATAAAGACTATCAAGAAGTACTGTATTGATTTTTAAGTTAAATTAGTGAAGGTATTAAATTTTAGGGGTTATTTTGAGAACTTTATGAGAACACAAAAGCTCCAAATCTCAATTCTGTTGGCAAACAATTTTGTTACAAATTCTTTGGTTATGATTAAAATCAATCAGTACTTTCTTATAGGTGAATTATACAGATATTTCTCCTTACAATTATAAGATGATTATATAAAATATTTAAAATGGAACCTTGATGTGTATAGTCTCTAAACATTCTTTCAAATATTTTCATTTTAAATCTTATTTTAATTGACTCTTACATATCACATTCCATTTTATGCTTCCTATTTCTCTAACATAATAGATGCTTTGACATTCATAGAGATATTAGCAACAGACCAGGCATAAGAGCACTAAATGTGCTATAATGAAGTGACAGTGAATATCATGGATTAAGGAAGGTTTGAAAATCAAATCACATTTTAGAAAATGATTATGAAAAGGAGGGACAATCTATACATAGAAAGTTAATTTAATTATAATTTAGCCAAGTGTAGGACTTGGTTTAGTCTCATTTGCTGGTCTCCCCCAGACCCCTAATTTCATAAAAGGAGAGCATAATGCTTCATTTATAAGCACTGCTAACAAAAATCTTTTAAAAAATACACAAAAAAATGGTACTAGAAGATGCTTTTGCACATTTTGATTTTGCTAGGCTTTGGGTTAATACTATTTATTTTTCCTTTCATGTGGAGCAGGAAATGGCAACCCACTCTAGGATTCCTTCCTGGAGAATCCCATGGACAGAGGAACCTGGAGGGCTACAGTCCATGGGGTACAAAGAGTCAAACATGACTGAGTGACTAAGCATGCATGCATTCCTTTCACAGGTTCTTACGCGTAAAAAAGGAAATATTTCAATAAGGTCAACTTTTAGCTAGAAACCATACTGAAGTTATTCTTATTTCTTATGCCAGTTTGGACTCTACATTATTTATTTTCTAGTAAAGGAGACCTGGACAGAAGGAGGATATACATATGAACTCAGTCTTAAAGTCTGATAAACAGTGGAATATAACCACATCCCCAAAATTCACCTATATGGCTGACATTAAAGAATCTATAGTACATCATTAGCTCAGGGACAGGTAAGAGTTTCATTCTTACACAAACAGAAGATGGCTCAAAACCATGCCCTGATAGCTTTTAGATCCCAACATCACTGGTGCTTTTGTTTTTAGTTGCTAAATCGACTCCAACTCTTTTACAACCCCATGGACTGTAGCCCACCAGGCTCTTCTGTCCATGGGATTTCCCAGGCAAGGATACTGGAGTAGGTTGCCATTTCCTTCTCTAGGGCATCTTCCTGACCTAGGGATCAAACTCACATCTCCTGCTTGGCAGGCAGATTCTTTACTCTGAGCCACCAGAGAAGCCCAAATATCGCTTAAATTGAGTGAATTTGAGAAAACTATAAATTTTATAATCACTGTTTTATATTTAAGCTCTAAAATATTTATTGTTAAATAAAGCATGCCTAATATACAGAGACTTCCATGTTGCTAAAAACTGTGAATTTAAAAATTTTAAACAGTATATAAAATGATTGCCTTGTATATGGAAATGAAAATGAAAAGCTGGCATTTATAACTGCCTAAGAATAGACACTGACTAGTGAAATTATGTTATTTTACATGTTGGTGAAATTAAAGTAATAGTTTAATATCTTAGTAGAACACAAGAAGTTGATGCAGAATATTTGTAGGTCAACTTAAACAATCCAACATTGATTATTCAATGAGAGTTACATCAGTCCCTACTTTCAGAAATAAGGGCTGAATAGATGCTTCCAGAGGAATTTTTTATAATGAAACTCAGGAATCAATGCAGTCATTCACATCAACTCATCCACATGACAGGTAAGCCTATTACATGAATCAGGACAATCATGCTATTACATTAAATATAAAATGGAACTCAATGAAAATATGCAAAGTGGTTTTGCCCCAAAGATGACTGTATTTGTCTTTCAAAGGTGTGTGAATAAATAGAAAAGAAGTATTCACATTATTAGTAATATAGGTTCAAATATTTATAGTCTTTGAGCTGCTCATCTGCAGAAGGTGATAAAATAATTTTCTAAGATATGTAATGATAGTATATTATGATGAAAAGAAACTACTTCCTCTTACCAGTATTGGTAATGGATTATTCATGCTGTGCTTAGCTGATTAAAGATGGCAGAAAAATGTCACTGCTTAACATTTGAGAAGTACATCATATAGAGGAGAGGAACAAACAAATGGCCAAAGTCTTTGCTATTTTGTTTTTGTTATATTCTAAAGAGTCAGGATATTTCAATTCTCTCTCTCCAATAATTCCTTAATGAGATATCAGGCTTATAAATTACCTCCTGATAAGAAGAGTGGCAAGAATACCCAGAAGAATTATACTAAAAAAGATCTTCATGACCCAGATAATCGTGATGGTGTGATCACTCACCTAGAACCAGACATCCTAGAATGCGAAGTCAAGTGGGCCTTAGGAAGCATCACTACAAACAAAGCAAGTGGAATTCCACTTTGAGGTATATAAAATCCTAAAAGGTGATGGAATTCCAGTTGAGGTATTTCAAATCCTAAAAGATGATGCTATGAAAGTGCTGCACTCA